>NW_020664489.1:372107-426554 GCF_002925995.2 Terrapene triunguis | reverse complement strand
TTATAGGCCTGACTTCAGTACTGGGCAAACTGGTTGAAACTATAGTAAAGAACAGAATTGTCAGAAGAATAGATGAACATAATTTGTTGGGAAGCGTCAACATGGTTTTTGTAAAGGGAAATCATGCCTCACCAATCTACTAGAATTCTTTGAGGGAGTCAACAAGCATGTGGACAAGGGGGATCCAGTGGGTATAATGTACTTAGACTTTCAGAAAGTCTTTGACAAGGTCCCTCACCAAAGGCTCTTAACCAAAGTAAGCTGTCATAGGATAAGAGGGAAGGTCCTCTCATGGATTGGTAACTGGTTAAAAAGATAGGAAACAAAGGATAGGAATAAATGTTTTCCAAATGGAGAGGTAAATAGTGTTTCCCCCAGTAGATTGTACTGGGACCAGTCCTATTCAACATAGTCATAAATGATCTGGAAAAAGGGGTAAACGGTGGCAAGATTTGCAGAGAATACAAAACTAGTCAAGATAGTTAAGTCCAAAGCAGACTGAGAAGAGCTACAAAAGGATCTCACAAAACCGGGTGACTGGGCAACAAAATGGCAGATGAAATTCAATGTTGATAAATGCAAAGTAATGCACATTGGAAAACATAATCCCAACTATACATATAAAATGATGGGGTCTAAATTAGCTGTTACCACTCAAGAAAAAGATCTTGGTGTCATTGTGGATAGTTCTCTGAAAACATCCACTCAATGTGTAGCAGCAGTCAAAAAAGCGAATAGAATGCTGGAAATCATTAAGAAAGCTGGTGTGCTGGTTTGTTTGAGAAAAAGAGCTAGAGAAATATTGGCCTAGAACACTATACTTAATATTAGAAAGGTTGTATGGTGACATGACAAAGGTGGGGACAAAAGCCAGTGAAACCATCCGTGTTTTCTCAGTATTACAATAAACTTCTACTTCTACTCTATGTCCCCTTGTCCAAACTGACTTACCCTCATTTTTCTTGGCCTTAATATTTGTCTCCAAAAAACATAAGGAAGAACATTTTATGTGCTTTATAATAGGTATAAAAATATCCCCAGACATTCAGACCACAGTTATAAAAGCTTAAGAGATAAAATTCTGATAAGGAACTCAGTTTGATAGCTGGGGAAAGGCTCTTTCACTATTTCCACTTTTAAACTTTGAAAAGGTTTGCTAGACTTTTGTTTTCAAAGAAACCTGAATTATTTGAATGGATTATATAAGGTTTCAAGTATTTTCATAATGCTTGTATTCTTCAACTTAATTTGTTTACAATTAATTATGGAATGCTAACATTACAATTACTGGGAGAGTTTCAAAAGAGAGTTTCCTTTTATTAAAGAATGTATATACAATTGCATTTTATTGAGGCACTTTCAATAAAAGAAATCCTCAAAGGAAAGGAAAAATTACTTTGCTTGGTATCTCTTTGAAGAACTTCTTGCTGAAGCAGCTTTTTCTTGGGAGTATTTTCTATTTGATTGTTTAATTGCTGGGGGTCACATGTCCTAAAAATATTCATGTACATGTATCCATTGACTATAATGGCACCAGATGGTGCTATGCACTTTTCAAAAAGGGTGAATGTAGGCATCCAAATCTAGGTTCTCATTTTAAAAAAATCTGGCTGACAACCTTACTTTTATATATGATATTGCTTTTCATCCCCAAGTGTCTGAACAAAAACTTATGTAAGCATAAAGGGTAGGATTTTCCAAAGCACATAAGATTAAGGAGCACAAGCCCTACTGAACATCAATGGCGCATATTCTTCTAAATCCCTTCACCATTTGAGAAAAATCTCTCCCCAAAAGCAATACTTTCTCCACCAGCTACCTCTAGAAGGTGTTTTTCAAAAATGTCCAGCCATACTACAGTTTAAACTAGAAACTGAAACCGCAGGAGGAATTTCACTGGAATTTGGCCAAGATATGGATTTATACCTTTAATTTTATGAAGTGTTTATTATAAGTTTGAATAGCAATATAAGGTATATGCAATTATACAACTGTAAATTATACCCTTAGTACTTTTTGTCGCAATTTGAGAGAGGCTGAAGCTCAAACAGCTTAGTAGATTCATGTACAGTATTAGTAGGTGGCAAAAAGATATCAAATATGATACATCAAGTATGAATCAGTAACTAATTCTTATTAAGTTGACATGACATATACAAATAAATGTATATGGAAATGAACTTTATATATTGACACCACTATTGATTTCAAGAGTGCTACAACTGGAATCAATGAATGCCCAAGCATATGTTGTGTCAGCTTCTTCATTTGGATTAGTATTATTTCACTTCTCCTCTTAGGATTGTTATTAATAATTTATGCAACAGAACTCAATGTGCTTATTAATACTTTAGGCAATGCTATCATACACACAGATACCATAAATAGAGCTCAGTGAAAATCTTTATAATTTTTCATTTTATTTTTTTGGAATTTCATTTCATATTGTTTTATCCCCTGTGGGAGGGGGTTAGGTCCTGTCCCCAGGAGATGGGAGTCCCTGGGTGGGATCCTCAAGAGTAAACTCACCCCGTCCCCGTGAGGAGGGCAGGCCCCGAGGATGGAGAGTGTTGGCGAGCAAGTCTGCCCCTACACTCACCCCGCAGTGGTGGTTCCTATACCTCTGGTCGTGGGCTGGCTTCCTGCTCTGGGCATTGCAACCTGGTGCATGGGGTTGCAGTGCAGCTCAAGTTTGATCCTGCCATCCTTCTATCATCATGGGGCTACTAGGCCAAATCTGAGCAGCTCTGCAATCCTGTGTACCATGTTGCAAAGCCACTCACTAAAATTTGGCCTGGCCACCCCTCTGTTATCACGGAGGAGTTAGGGTTACCATATTTAAACATTCAAAAAAGAGAACACTCCCCGGGGGGTGTCAGTCCAGCCCCGCTCTGCCCCAAGTCCCACCCCCTCCCCGCTCGGCCCTGCCGCCACACCCCTCCTCACCCCCTGACCCGACCCTAAGAGCCAGAGGGACCTGCCGGGGGGCGAGGTGGGGAGTCCCGGCGGTGCTTACCTGGGGTGGCTCCCGGGAAGCATGCGGCAGGTCCCTCTGGCTCCTAGGGTCAGGTCGGGTCGGGGGGCGGAGGGCTCTCTGCCCGCTGCGAACTCCTGCAAGCCCCGCCCCCGCAGCTCTGATTGGGCAGGGGAGAGCCAGTGCAGGACGCGGAGAGCCCCTCCGCCTCTGTGCCTAGGGGCTGCCCACATTGCAGGCTCCTACCGGTGGGCGGGTGCCGGGAGCTGCCCCAGGAAGCGCCGCCAGCCCCGGGACTTTGGACTTAGGGTTACCATATGTCCGTATTTTCATGGACGTTTTTAGATATTTAAAAATTCCTCCCGGACGGCGATTTAAGAACTAAAAAGCCGGACATGTCCGGGAAAATATGGATGTGTGGTAACCCTAGGAGGAGAGGCAAGGCCAAACTTGAGCAGTGCTGTGACCCCATGTGCCAGGTCACAATGCCTGGAGCAAGAAGCCAGGGCCAGCCCTGCAGGACAGGAGCTGCGGTTGCGGGATGGGTGCATTTTATTAAATTTTATTCATTGCTTTTCTTTTTCTTTTGTTTTATTTATTGTTTTTAGTTTTACTTCATGTTACTTCATACTTGAAAAAAGTATGGGGCTCTAAATATGAACAATATTGTTAATGCCCTACCTAGCCTTATGAAGTATTTGAACAAAAGCAACAATGCCTAAACATACCAACCATCTAGACAACAAGAATAATTTATCAAAAAAAACTTATGGAGTATGAGTAATAGTAAACATTCTGCCGGAGATTTATACAATATCTCTAATATGCAAAACAAGACAGGCAATAATTACTGACAGTGGGAAGATGCTTTTCTCCATATATACACATAAATATACATAAACATACATACCTGTGTATACACACATATATTTCTGTTTTCTTAGACTTACACATTTGAATCTAATTTTTACACTGCTCCTTCTAAATAAATGATATCTCAGTCATCTGCTACCTCAACAGACAACAGCCATATCTGCTTTTCGCATGAGACATGAAAGTGGAGTAATTCATGTTAGCATTTCAGTCTGAAGGCACTTCTCTACAGCCATGTGCCATTTCAAATACATGCTAGACCATATGGTACAGTCCTTTAGAAAACAAATTCTCTAAAGTCATCTCATAACAAGCATTAATTCAACAGACTGAAGAACAGCATTTATTGTCCAATTATATTTTTTCCTTGCTGTTTCTTTCAGAGCAAGTAGCACAGAAATTAAAGACAAATTTGCAACTAAATAATACATTTAGGAGCACACCCTAGGATAAACAGATGTAATCATCCACCCTATTCCACTGAATAAAACAGCATGTCTTCAGAAACTCACTGCATTTAAAAAAAAAGATTCTTGGGTTGTGAAATCTATTTCATGCTTTGATATGATTGTCTAATTTTACTTTTTTTATCCTCCTGTCCCAGACTCCTTTCCCCCAGCTCATTCACCTAGTTCTAAGCTTGTGAAGGAATTATAATTTGCATTCTAACATAGGAACGCCACCTCCAAACATAAAAGTTGACTATTTTTCAAGAATTTGGTAAAACTGCATATCAAACCATACTCTAGTTTCACTGGCAACTATAATGAAGTCTCATAAGGGACCATCCTTTCTACATATAAAGGTTCAGTTTTATTTCAGAGAGCATGTCATTTAGAAAAATAACAGGAGTTCTACAAAGACAGTAAGAAAAACAAAGATCTTCCTTCCTTCTCCATAGATCCTGAGTTAAAACTCTGATTGAAATTTAGGGCAAGTTAAAACTGCTGTAAAAGTGAACAGCAATGTTACTGCACTCTGACAGGGTTTACTGGGACAAAAATTTGAGGTCCTTATGTTGTACCTCCATGTTTATGGTTTTTAACATTTAATTATTTACACACAAGTTCTAAATCTCTCTCAGACAGCAGCTTGGAAAGCCCTACTATAGAAAAGTACACAGTATATTGTGGTATAAAAAATAGTATTGTTCTGAAGTTAACCGCGTCTTCTACTTTACCTGGATAGCAAGTGCTCGAGCTACAAGCCCTCTGAGATATTGTAAAGGATCTTCTGGACCTTCCCACTTACTCTGCCATGTGAGGGGACACTGAAATAAAAATAGATTAATTGGCTATGCAGTACAATTCAAAACTACAGGTATTACTACTGTTTTAATGCAACTATTCATATTACATTTAATGAGCTGGAGAATGAATGTAGTTTAAAAAGAGAGGTTTCAGAGTAGCAGCCATGTTATTCTGTATCCGCAAAAAGAACAGGAGGACTTGTGGCACCTTAGAGACTAACAAATTTATTAGAGCATAAGCTTTCGTGGGCTACAGCCCACTTCTTCGGATGCATCCGAGTGTGATTTTGGGAATAAAACATGGTAAGTATATTGTCTGGGTCAAATGAATAACTGATACATCCGAAGAAGTGGGCTGTAGCCCACGAAAGCTTATGCTCTAATAAATTTGTTAGTCTCTAAGGTGCCACAAGTCCTCCTGTTCTTTTTTTAAAAAGAGAGCGAGTGTCACGATCTGAGCATACAACCATGAATTCCCAGCTCTAACGCAAACTCCTTACGTAGTCCACAGACACAATGGTGACAGAGGCCATACAGAGCCTCTGTTTAACAGATAAATGTGACCTAACACTAGCATTAGCTTTACAGTCAGGACAAAAATCATTAATAGGTTGTGAGGTTAGTATTAACCAATGCCTGTAAAGTGCTGTGGGTCCTGATTCTGCAAGGTGCTCCCCCTTAATTAAATGGGAGTTGAGGGCACTTGGCATCACACAGGAGGTGCTGAGCACCTTGAAGGATCATGCCCTTGAAGATTAAGGGCCAGATTTTCAAAAGAGCTGAGCATCCAACAGCTCTCATTGAGAACAGCAGCAGCTACTGCATGCTGACGACATTGAAAGTCTGGCCATTAAAGCATATAAGAAAGGATGACATTCAAAGTGAACTAAACAGTGCTAACTTTCACTGAATACACTTCATCTTAATACAAATAATAGAAAAACTTTGGGTCTAGAGACTTTGGTAACATTTAAATAGACCAACAAACAAAAACAACACAAAGCAAATAAAGAAAAAACATTAACTCTGTGGACTCTTTTCCTTATGTTTAAAAAGCATGACTTCTGAAAGAGAGTTATAAAAAATGGTTACTTGCACGTATTGTAACTGTTGTTCTTCGAGATGTGATTGCACGCATGTATTCCACTCAGGGGTGTATGTGTCTAGCGTGCCAGAGCCAGAGAGTTTTCTGCAGCAGAACCAGTCGGGGCAGCATATGTGCCCTGCACATTGCTGTGGTCCCTGCCAAGATTATATAAAGGTGGCAATGCCCTAACCTGGCCTCAGATCCTTCACATCAAAACATAGCAGAACGGGATCCAGAGGGGATGGAGGATGGGTCATGAAATACCTGTATGCTACAGCATCTCTAAGAACAACAGTTGAAAGGGTTACTTATCTGTCTTATTTCTTCTTCAAGTGGTTGCACAAGTTTGTTCCACTCAGGTGACTCACAAGCAGTACCGTTAAGTGGCGGGGCTCAGTGTCTACTTTAACATGGCCTTCCCAAAATTTGAATCAATCTTTGAAGCAGTTGTGATGATATAATGATGAGTGAAGGCACAGAGGACCAAGTGGCAGCCCTACAAACATCCAGTATTCAAACATCCTTTAGAAAAGCCACCAACGTAGCATGAGTGCTCATTGACCGAACCAATAGTGTCTGTGGCGGAGGGTTGTTTGCCATGGTAATACAGGAATTAATCCATCCAGAAACTGTCTGTGCAGTAACTGCTTGACCTCTCATTCTATCAGCATAAAAAAATAAATTGCCAGGGAGAAAGCCTGAAAGGCGTAGTCCTGTCCAGATAAAAGGTTAATGCTTACATTTCATCCAAAGTATGTAGACATTGTCCATCCTTATGCGAGTGTGATTTTGGGAATAAAACATGGTAAGTATATTGTCTGGGTCAAATGAATAACTGATAGCACTCTGGTTTAGCCCCACCATCCCACTGAAGGGCAGAAGCTCCAAGATCCCCTCCCCCAGTCTGGTAGGTGGAGAATGGGGGGTCACTGGGGACTCCGCAAGCCGCACTTTAACTCTAAAAGAGCCGAATGTGGTTCGCAAACCACAGTTTGGCCACCCCGGCTTATGGCGTTCTTGCCATGAGAACCTGAAGTTCACCCACTCTTCTGGCCTGGTACTGCTTCAACTTGAGGATCACCTGTAGGATGAGCAGAATAGGGAAAAATGCATACACGAGACTTGGTCCCCACCACAGAAGAAATGCGTTGGTAAATCTGGAATATGACCTAATTAAGAACAGAATTGACAGCATATTTTAATATGTGTTGCTTTTTCTTCTCCTTTCAAGTCTGTATCTTCTAATTTTTCAAAATCATCAAAAAGTTCCTTCATGTATTCCATCCACATTTCCAGAACGGTGATGTTTTCATAGCACAGTCTGCCATCCTTAGTTTCAATGCAGCTCAATTCTTTTCTTGACTTCTTTATTTGCCTCAGTTTTTTGTGGTATGATGAATCTTTGTAGTTCTTTCTGGTTTCATATTCTTTGATTTCATCACGTCATAATTATGTACAACCTGCTTTCCCCCCCCATGACAGGTTGCTCTACTTACCACTGGATAGGCCACCTTCTGGTGATTCTGGGTCAGGCCATCAGCCCATCCCGGGATTATGTCCCATCAGTTTCTCCCCTGCAGTCCCTCTCTCGCTCTCAGGAGCTGCAGCTTTCCTCTTTGTGACTCAGCCCTCCGGCCAGGTCACTATTGTAGTTTTCCATCCTGGGGGAGTGTATCAAGGTTCCTGCTCTCCAGCAGTCTCTCAGGCAGTCTTCTGCTTCACTGTCTTACAGTACCACTCCCGCAGTGGCTAGCAGTGGACCTACCCTCTACTCCGGGGTAGAGACCCTCTACACAACAGCTAAGGTCCATTCCTTGCAACTTGCTGCCTTTCCTTGAGCTGCTTCCATACCTCCTGGCCTTCCCCACTCCTCTGGTGAATCTGCTCACTCCCTCCTCCCAGGGAGTAACTTTAGGCATCTCTGCAGCCCCCAAAACACAGCTCCCTTTTCCCAGGGAGTGACTGCAGACTCCTTCCCTGAAGCCCCTTCTGTTTCCAATTTCCTGTCTTTTGTAGAAGCCCTGTCTGTCCCTCACAGGTGAGCCTCTCTCTAATTAGCTGCCTCCAACCTAAAGCTCTGCCATTTTCAGCGTAATTAGCTGATTGGGCCCACCTGGCCCAAGTCAGCTCTTGCAAGGCCAGTGTGGGAAGCACACCCTATCACATCCCCATACCCAATCTTCAGGAGTTTTAAAAGATATATAGCCTTTAATTACACAATTGAACATAAAGGTGAGGAAAGGGTCTCAGGTAGGTAGCTAAGCCAGTACAGAAACATCAACAGCTAGTCAGCTCAGTTCTTAAGTTAGGGAAACCAACTGTTTCTGGTTTTCCTTACAATTTTTTCTACACTATGTTCTTTATTACTGTCCTGATTTTATGCTGTTTTTAAAACCAAGCTGCTTGCAAATAAAAGTGGCAAAATCTAAATGTCAGACACCTACAATTCTGAATGTGGGACCAATGTAACTTTCCTGTGTTAGTATGGTATGTTGACTATTTGTGAATGCTCACTATTTATCCAACAGATAACAGGCCTTATGCAGCTGTTACAGTAGCGCATAATAATATGCACAGGTTTCAAGAGTCATTTAAAAAACCTTATGGAGTGAAAATTCTTCTCTATCTGTTTTGGCACACATACTAAGCACCTATACTTTACAGTTCTCTTTACAAAACAAGATACTACATATCACAAAAAAAAACAGAGGAAAAAAAAGTAATTTGGGATGTCTATGTATAGAAATTGAACCTATTTAACTATACTAGTGTCATAAACAGATAGTTAAGGGTTAATTCCTCTTTTACCTGTAAAGGGTTAAGAAGTTCACATAGCCTAGCTGACACCTGACCAGAGGAACCAATGGGGGGACAAGATGTTTTCAAAGAGGGAGGAGGGAAATCAGTCTTCTGTCTGTTCAGAAAAGTTTGTGCCGGAGTGAAGGATCCAGGAATCAGCCATCTAACATTTCTTAAAAGTAGTAAGTGTTTAGATAAGGAATGTATTAGATTATGTTTATTTTCTTTTGTGACTCCTTTTTCCATAGAGGGAGAATCAAATTGGGTTTCTTTGTGTACTAAGGTTTTGCCCAGAGGGACATCCTCTGTGTTTTGAATCTGTTGTCTGTGAGAGTAGCTTGCATGCTAATCTCACAGCGGTATTCCTTTCATCCTTTTTCTTTAATTAAAAATCTTCTTTTAAGAACCTGATTGATTTTTCCTTGTTTTAAGATCCAAGGGTTTTTTGGATCTGGGCTCTCCAGGAATTGGTGGGAGGTGAATCAGTCTCAATCCTGCCAGGAAAAGGGGGATAAAGCTGGGGAAATATTTGGGGGGAAGACAGCGTTTCCAAATGACTCTCCCATAAACGTTTGTTTAAACTATTTGGTGGTGGCAGCTACTAGATCTAAGCTGGTAAATAAGCTTAGGGGTTATCTCATGCAGGTCCCCACATCTGTACCCTAAAGTTCAGAGTGGGGGTGACACCTTGACAGCTAGTTTCTAAATCAATGTAGTTAAATCAGTGCAAACCCTGTGTGGGAATTGGTTTAAATTAAAATTGGTTTAAGTTTATCTTGTAATGACTTCCCTTAATTCACAAACAAACCAAACAGCTTCAAAACATTGAGGAAAGTGAACTGTCAGTTGATCTAAATAAGCCATCCAACCTAGCCCAAATCCATCCTGGACTATTTGTGTTGATGAAGACTGTTGGGAGCACAGAACCTCCAAAAGAAGACAAAAAGTAACCATTACGACCATAAAGTTCCCAAAATGTCTTGTGGAAAAGACAAAGACTAAATTATGTCCCATGGTCTGATAATCCATGCTCAATTGGCACTGAGGTAGTGATATTCTAATACGTGCATTTGGGGAGACAGATACAGCAGGCTATGAGCCAAAGTAGTCTTGGGGGTTTGGGTCCTGAACAGATGGGTCCTAAGGCATTTAAGCCTGAATAGAGTTTATGTTCTGTTTAATACTTCTGATATAAAACCAAATCTCAGAAAGGGGGTAATGTTCAACTTATACAAAGTATGCGTTGCCTTTTGTTGGAGTAGGGCGCAGACTCCCCCAATGTACAGGAATTCATTTCACCAAGCAGTAATTCTAAATATTTTGAATATTAATGGACTGTACATTGTAATGCAAAGTGCCTGACAAAGTTGGCTGAAGTTTGTACTGAGCATTAGAAATTGCTCTAGATTAAAAAAATATTTTAAAAATATATGATGTGTTAATACATTCATCTTACTGCTTATGGACAGCAATGCAAGCCTTATTTGGTTTGAGTTGCACTACTCTGGGAAAGGGTGCAGAGATATAGAAAGAACTGTTGTGTTTACCACTGTGAAACAGCAAAAAAATAGAGAAAAGAGGCAGCATTTTATACTAAAACATATTTTCTAGGATATCCTATTATCAAAATTATTTCCAATATGTTTCAGTTGTAAATGCAAGTTTCACTAAAAGGGGTGCGATGCTGTATGACTGAAATATGACCATTTAAATCATTAATATTGTCACTGTTAGACAACTGCAACAAAATTTGTACAAAGTATATCATGTAAGGTGTCAACAGAAGAGATATGATTTTCTAAATAAAATTATCCTGTTTAAATCCATGTATCACTGTAGCCGAAGTTATGAATATTGGCTATAGATCTGTATCCCAAATATGTTTGTTTCTAGGGTAACACTCACCATGTAAAATCTACAGTGAAGCCAGACAGCTTTGTATTGACGGCCCATGAAAGGCAATTGATTCTCACAATGGTCCATAGAAGAAACTCATTCCGCCCAAAATGGCTCTTCCTGCAGACATCTTGGCCTGCAAGTGGCCAATGGCTGCCTCTGGGAGTCAGCAAGCCATGTAAGGGCATGTGACTTGCTCATGTGACTGTGCACTCCATCTTGTGACTGTGACTTTCCACAAATTGACTGTGAGCTTTGTTTGGGACAGTAAAATTCCATCCACATGGCAGAGGATATAAAAGACCCTTGAATCATCTCCATGTTGCCTCTTTTCTGCTCAGATTCTCTAGACTATGGACTTACAACTAAAAGGAGCATTCAAATCTATGAACTGAGGACCTTCCAAGCTTTTGGAAGTTACCAGAGACTTTAGAAGCCAACAGTCTGCAACATCACTGCTACAAACCTGAGATAAGAACTTTGCAATTATTGTATGTATATGATCTATTAACCATTTTAACTGTCTTCTTTTCTCTTATAAACTTTTAGATTTTAGTTACTAAAAGATTGGCAGCAGCGTGATTATTGAATAAGATCTAAGTTATATATTGACCTGGCTATGTGGCTGATCTCTTGAGATCAGAAGAACCCTTTGTTTGATTAAATTCATTTTCAATAACCACTTATCATAAAGTCTAGTGTCTATATGGTGAAATACCTACTGGAATGCCTAAGGAGACTGCATTTTTGACTTCTTGTTAACCAGTGCGATGAGACAGAAGTTTACTTTTGTTACTGGCTTGGTACATCTAATCATAGAATAACCACCAGCCTGGGGTGAGTCTGTCCTATTTCTCAGCAGTTTGACCTGCATGTGGCATCCTCAGCTGTGACCCACTGAGGCACGTTGACGGGGGTGGAGAGGTGGGAAACTATTCATATAATTTTAAGGGATAACATGAATGATTTAGCTTGCGAGATTTTATGGGATTTGAGTTGGAAATGCTATTCCAGGATCATTAATTCTACCAGCTTTGTATATCCTTCATAGAGAAAGTTCAGCTAATGTGCATAATATGCTCAGAAGCCCCCGCTGATTCTTAAAGCCAATATTTTTTTTAGTTTTCATTCTGAAAAGCCATTGTTAAGTTTTCCTTAAAATAGTAATATTTGTATATTTCAGGATAGTTGAGTGTTTTGGGGGCTTTGTTTTACTATTTATACTAATGTCAATAAAGTATTGTGCATACTCAGCACCTCTCAGGTCTTAGTACTCATCAAAGGTGCCAGAATGATAGCATTAAAGGTAGAATTTGTTTATCCACATAAAATGTACAACAGGACGAGCAGCAGTTTTTCTGGGCATGATGGCTGCACTGCCAATGTCTTTAAACTTCTAGGTATAAGAAAGAAGCTCTGTTTTAATTCGTGGACTCTCTCCTTATCCTACTACTTAAGAAAACCAATTAACATAGCAGTTGTTTGTAAGACAGATAGCTAACCACTAAGCAACAGATCGACAGTTTAGCACAAAGACCACTAACAGTCTTTAGATGGTAACAACATTTGGTGCTAAAACTCTGAATCAGTATTGAACTATAAGTTACCGTAAGGTAAAAGGCGACAGAGTCCTGTGGCACCTTATAAACTAACAGATGTATTGGAGCATAAGCTTTCATGGGTGAATACCAGGGCCGGCTCTGGCTTTCTGGCCGCCCCAAGCAAAACAAACAAACAAACAAAAAACCGCGGCAGCCAGAACAGCAAAGAAAAAAAAAAAAAAAAACCTGCGGCGCGGCCGGAGCCAGTGTGCAGGGGGACTCCCTGCCCTGCGGATGAGCCCTGGCTAGCGGGGGGAGAGAGAGATGGGGGGCGGCCAGGGCTTCAGCGGGGCGCTGCCACGCGGCCCCTCCCGCCATGCCCCCTGCCGGGAGGGCTCCGCACCGCACCGGTCGGCTGGGAGGGAAGGACAGGGGCTGCCCTGCCGGGCTTGCTGCAGGGCGCTCCCGTCCTCCACGCCGCTGCCCCCTACAGGGCGGCCGGAGCGGAACAACAACAACAACAACAAAAAAGTGGCCATGCCGCCCTAGGATTGGGCGGAATGCCGTCTCCTACAAGCTGCCGCCCCAAGCACCAGCTTGCTCGGCTGGTGCCTGGAGCCGGCCCTGGAGAATACCCACTTCGCCAGACGCATGTGGTGGAAATTTCCAGAGGCAGGTATAAATATGCAGGCAAGAATCAGTCTAGATATAATGAGGTTAGTTCAATCAGGGAGGATGAGGCCCTCTTCTAGCAGTTGAGGTGTGAACACCAAGGGAGGAGAAACTGCTTTTGTAGTTGGCTAGCCATTCACAGTCTTTGTTTAATCCTGAGCTGATGGTGTCAAATTTGCAAATGAACTGAAGTTCAGCAGTTTCTCTTTGGAGTCTGGTCCTGAAGTTTTTTTGCTGCAGGATGGCTACCTTTAAATCTGCTATTGTGTGTCCAGGGAGGTTGAAGTGTTCTCCTACAGGTTTTTGTATATTGCCATTCCTAATATCTGACTTGTGTCCATTTATCCTTTTACATAGGGATTGTCTAGTTTGGCTGATGTACATAGCAGAGGGGCATTGCTGACACATGATGGCGTAGGGTTCCCTATTTGATTAGGAATCCCCTGAAGCATCTGATCTACTCTTGTGACAATTCTAAACAAACAAACCAAACAAAAGGTGAAATGTATATACGTGTCTGAATTTAGCCGACTTTTGTTCAATGTCATAGTTACAGAGTAAGGATTTATAATGGTTAGTTAAATGTATAATTTCTTTTTTCAAATATTGGCTTACCTTCTGGTTTAATAAAGCACTCGCTAGACTTTGTACTTCAGAACTCAATAGTGAGGTGCCTCTGATGACTTTACTGAGAGCTGCAAGCGACTGATGGACACTTTGCACTAGGAGAATGGCATTGAATTGTTCAAGAATAATGAATGATAAGATTGGGGATCCTTGTTGCTCAGTAGGAGGAGACACCTTCTGATGAATCAGGTTGGAGTTCTAAAAGAAGAATGTAGAATGCTTAATTAATAACTCAGTGACAACTATATTAATATACTACATATTGTTTTCTTTATACTCTCATTCATGATCATTTACTATTTGTAGTATAGAAGTCCATAGTAGTATTGTGCTAGGTGTTGCACAAACACAATAGTCAGAACAGTCCCTGCACTGAAGAGCTTACATTCTAAACAGACAAGGAAGACAAAGAGTGGAAAGAGAAACAGAAGCATAAAATAACTTGCCTAAAGTTACAGCAGGTCAGTGGCCAAGCTAGGCATACAACTTAAGTCTCCTGACTGTAAGTCCAAGGTCCTATCCACTGGACTTTTGTGTCTTTTTAATGTGAGACAGGATGTACAGGACATATATTCCATTGTGTATATAAAGTCCTATTAATATTTTTCTCTTCAGTATTTTTCTCTGACATTGTATCTTTATTTTTTATAATACAATGAAAAGTTTTACTATGGAGATTCTTTATGACTATGCTAAAGTGGAAGCACTAATTAGGAATGGAATATGGACTCCGTGTTTAAAAATTAATTATATAAGTAGTGAGACTGTTCTGTTAAGTAAAGATCATTGTGCAGATCCTCGCTTTCCAGTAAGAAAAGATAAAATAACAGTTTTTTTTAATACATTATTTTAGACAGCTGCCATTTCAATCAAATAAAACTTGCAATTTCAGGCATATGGTCACTTCTTTTATAGAATTCAAAGTCACTCGTGCAGTAGTTAGTTCTGGTTCCAGTAATAAAATTTCTAGTGCTCACTGGCCCATATGTGCCTCTCACTGAAGCACTGTCTTTTATTTAATATAGTTATTATATATATACATGACTGTATATGAAGCTTTATTTTTTGTAAATTGTTTATAGCATTTTTTCTGCCAGACAACCAATTTCCTCCCCATTAGGACATTAAACTTTCTACTAAATAATAACGAAAATACTGTTTTCATTGTTCTTATTCTTTCTTTTCACCTTCCCTGTCCATGCTCGCTTCTCCCTCTCTTCTGCCCCTCTCCCTCTGATTTTCATTTTCAACAGAAAGCAGCTACGAGGCAAATGACACTGCCAGAAGAAACTCATGTTATACCTTTCTCTGCTAAACTGAAGATCCTATTATTAAATATTTTTCCCCATGTAGATACTGATAGACTGTAATCGAGGCACCCCTTCTCTTTGTTACCCTCTCTTTGTTAAACTAAATAGATTGAGCTCCTTGAGTCTATTAGCTAAAGCGAAGTTAATTAAACTAGGCTGATTTACACAAGCTGAGGATTAGGCCCAGAACTCTTACATCTTATGAAAGTGGAACTTTCAGTCATGCCTTGTGAAGCAGAAACCCCTTTCACATGACTAAGAAGTGGTACTGGTATCAACTGTCCCTCCATTGTAAGAAAAGCTTCTTGGGGAGGGTATTAATCAAGCAACAAAGGAATTAAAACTAGGAGGGATAAAATAAGACAGGGGGAACATATATGAAAGTGTATTTATAAGGATAACAGGTAAAAAAAATAGAGCTATTGCTATTAAATATTGCCAGTCTATTTCTTAGTACAGTGCTGTAAATATACTTAACAGTATTTAACTGTATGTTGGGGAAAGAAAGGGTACAGGCTGGGCTGATAGGTACTGATTCTCAGCCTTGAAGATGTGTTCAAGATGATCATAGTATTAAATATAACGTAAGTTGGGGGATGCTTGGATCTGAGTTTTTGGGTTTGGATTATTTTAACTATAGAAGCCACTTGCAAAGTTCAGGTCTGTTTTCAGAATTTGAGTATCCTCAAAATTCTCTGGTATTTGCAATTGGGATTTTGATGTAGGTCTATCTCTAAAGATCATGTTTGGCCTTGAATTATCAGAGTCAGAAAATTCCGCTTCTGTGAGGAAAGTGAGAAAATTGAAATTCAAATAGGCTACAGTAAGAGAACTACACTGTGTAAATCTGTAATACAGATTTTACTAAAACAAGGTTTTAATGCTCTAGTTTTAAAGCAACTAATTACCTCTTCCTCTTCAATAATGAATGTTCTTAACTTTTCACAACTCTGCAAATCACTCTTAAATAAAGTCATTAACAGACAATTACTTCTGACATAATTTTCTAAAGATCTTGATTGTTTAAAAATGATGCAGTGCAATCATATTACTAATAGATAATGAAATAGAAAACGGAACCAGCAAGAATAAAAGACTCTACTTAAACCATTACTGTATATCAATCAGAATTTATCATTCAATATTTAGGCATGGAATAAGATCAGACATTTAACTAGCTGGTATAGTGTGTGATAGCTCTAGAGGACATATTCTGATTTTCATTGTACTTGGGCACTAAAATAAGGAAATACAATTAGGTTTATTGAGTTCTCAAGATCACTTCTATACCATATGAAAAAGTGGTTTTCCTTTCCAGTATATTTACTGCTTGCTTTCAGAAGATATATCAATCTTGCTATAATTACAACTCTAATGAATAATAATAATATTTTATTTTTATCTTTAACAGTTTCAGTTTTATAGTTTATCCTGTGCTATGATGCATACAATCTACCTACTACATTATGCTGAAATATTTGTTGTGCTGTGTTTTATGGAACGAGGCACAAACTAAGTTACATTTCCAAGTACTTATCTCTCTCCTAGAAGATGAAAAAGTACGCAAACTAAACTTTATTTCACAATGACCTTCCCTATGAAACAAAGAAGGAGAGCTAATATTCTGGTATTAGTTTTTCACAATTTAAATGTAAAATGGGTGAAAACTCTTAGAGGTATTCATGTTTTCAAATACCCACTCATCTTTATTTCACACGTTTGTTTTCAGTTTATTTTAGAGCTATTCACAATTCAAATGTATTCATCACTTGACTTATTAACTTGAGGGATATTACCAGTTTGTAAATATTACTGTACATGCTGATTATTACCCAATGCATATTGTAGTTTACTTTTTAACTTTAATTTATTTTGTGCAGCCCAACCTACTGAATCTATAAATCTAGACTTATATGAATGTTCATGATCCAAGATTGTGCATGATGAATAAATGCTTCTGGACTCTCTGGCTTAACATAGTTCTTTGTCTTTATTCAATATTCAAGCATAAGAAGAGAGACAGCCAAGGCAGTGTTACATTCAGGCTCTATTGCTTCCTTCCCATATAGGATCCTATCTTATCAAGCACTTCCTAAAAGTAAGTTCTCTAAGTTCCTAGACATTACCCAATTCAAAGCATACTCTAAGCTTCCCAACAAAGGGTGTGTCTATCATAACAACCTTCTACTATTCCCTGCCAAAAGATTCCCCTTTTCCCCACATCATTCGTCTCCTGGGCTCTGGGATTCCCCAGAAATCCCAAATCCAACTTGTTATCACATCTATTCTGTCCCTATTCTACTGCATCACTGGTGAATTTACAGCAGCCATGTCTGAGAACTAAACAGCTCACCAAAAGAAAATAGTGTGAGCAACCTGTTTTCCTTTTGAATTTTGTGTTCTTTAATACTACTCACATGGGGAGAGGTCAGAAATGCATGTGAAAATTAGACATGAGAGTGAAGTGGGCAAGTGGAGCAACTTGTAAAGAACTGCTGAAGTTAAATGTGCTCTTTCTAATCCAAAATTAGGGTATATTTGTACCTTTAACCTCAAATACCATTTTTGTGTGTCTCATATCCAACTGAGCATAATTTTGAAATCTTTCATCAATCTTTCTGTCCATCTTTGATACCTGCAACATTGCCTCTATTTCACCTTTGCTGAAATCTCCACAGTTAGAGGGCTTTCCCATCACCCTCTCCCCTGGTTCTTGTCACGCAGACAGAAAGCAGAAGATCAGAAGCCCAATGCAGGCAATGCGATGTTTATTGGGATTAGTTTCAAGCAAGCATATCCATAGCTGTAATGCCGCAGAGCCTTGTTTCCCAGTGTACCGTTCGCCCTCCCCCCCCAACAGGCATAAATATACACACCCCTGGTCCTACCTCTTTCAATTTATGGCCATAAATGGTTCCGTTTTGGGAGGTTGTGAGTCTGGGGTCTTCATCCCACCTCTTTTGTATCCCATGGGAGGGGTAAGGAGTGAGGTTGTGTACTGGCCAAGGTCAGGCTTTTCTTTGGCTTTTAATGTTTTTTATGCCTCCCCTCCCCCACCTCCTTGCCCCTCCTAACTGGTTACTTGACCTTGGCTTGACAGAGAAGCCAAGCAGCCTTTCAGTGTATGCTCATATATTACCCTTCCACCGTGTCTAGTAACACTTTAACTGTTCTTATTTGTTCCACACTTTAACTGTTCTTATCTGTTCCCATTATACTAAGAAACCCATCTAGCCAGGCAAAACCAACACACACAATGTCTTTGTCCTTTGTTCACACATCTTAGTATAAAATATAAAAGTATATAAATATAAAAATATCAAAAATAAATGGGAAAACCCAAAATTCTATCTCAAGAAAAAATACAGGCCTGAATCTTACGTTATTACTAGCACTCCTAACATCCACCTAGACTCCATATCCTTTCATCTAAACTATTCCAACTCCTTTATCACCTCCCTTCAGCTATTCTTTTCCAGATATGTATGAAGTAGGATAATAAAATTGCTTCCCTACCCAAATAACTTCACTGGCTCTGCACTGGCTTCAAGATCCAATTTATATTTTTTTCTTGTTTTCATAACTTAACATTGAAATATTATAAGTCATAGAATACATAGAAATGTAGGGTTGGAAGGTACCTCGAAAGGTCATCAAAGTCCAGCCTCCTGAACTGTGGCAGGACCAAGTAAACCTAGGCCATCCCTGACAAGCGTTTGTCCAACCTGTTTTCAAAAACTTCTAATGATGGGGATTCCACAACCTCCCTTGGAAGCCAATTCCAGAGGTGAACTACCATTATAGTTAGAAAGTTTTTCCTAATATCTAACCTAAATCTCCCTTGCTGCAGATAGGGCTGGCTCCAGGCACCAGCCGACCAAGCACGTGCTTGGGGTGGCATCTTAGAAGGGGCGGTCAATGTTGGGGTGGCGGGGGGCGTTCGCGGTGTTTTTGTTTTTTTTATTTTTTGCTTGGCGGAGCGGCGCTAGAGGGGTTCTTTTTTGTTTTGGCCGGGCAGCGAAGGGGGGTGTTTCGGCGGCACGAGCGGGGTCTTCGGCAGTGCGGCCTGGTGCTCCGGGGGGTTTGGGCGGCCTGGCCCGGCACGGCGCTCCGGGGGTTTGGGCAGCCCGGCGCGGTGCTCCAGGGGTTTGGGCAGCCCGGCGCGGCGCTCCAGTGGTTTGGGCAGCCCGGCGCGGCGCGGCGCGGCGCTCGGGGGTTTGGGCGGCCCGGCGCGGCGCGGCGCTCGGGAGGGTTTGGACGGCCCGGCGAGGCGCTCGGAGGGTTTGGACGGCCCGGCGAGGCGCTCTGTCTCCCACAAAATTTCCTCATTCTTGGGAACACAACAGTTTTCCTGTAACTCTGTTTCATTGACTTTTCATGTAATTTCAAATCTTAGCTGAAAAGATCTTTGCCCCTTTTTGTATAATAATGATTACTTGATAATTTCACTCTCCCTCTGCAATTACCAATTTTTACTTAACTCTGGAATTGTATTATTTACAATTACTATTACAATTTCTAAAGCATTTAAAGTATTGCACAAGAAGAAAATATATTTGTTTGGCATTTTATTCAATGATAGGTGTATTTTGTCTTGCAAATAATCTTTCATGCAGGCTTACAGTCATAGAGTTTAAAGCCAGAAGAGATCACCAGATCATCTAGTCCAACCTCCTGTATATCAGAGGCCACCACCACCACCTAGCACACACAAACTGAACTCAGCAACCAAATTTAGATAAAAACATTACAGCCTATAGGAAAATAGACTATTATGTACCACAGCAGAGAACAGGAGGGACTGAGAATCATCAGCGCCCGAGGCCCATGCAATAGCATAGAATTGATTAAGTGAGATATACCCAGATAATCTCAGCAAGTGACCCACACACTGCAGATGAAGGCAAAAAACCCCTAAGGTCACTGACTATCTGACCTGGGGGGAAAATCCTTACTGACCCTAGATATGGTCATCAGTTAGATCTAGCACATGGGAGCAAGCATAGCCAGCTAAGCACCTGAGAAAGGAAATTCTCAGTGCCACATATGAGTGTACAGACAGAAAAGACGGTTACTCACCGTTGTAACTGTTGTTCTTCGAGATGTGTTGCTCATATCCATTCCAGTTAGGTGTGTGCGCGCCGCGTGCACGATCGTCGGAAGATTTTTACCCTAGCAACACCCGGTGGGTCGGCTGTGGAGCCCCCTGGAGTGGCGCCGTTATGGCGCTGGATATATACCCCAGCCGACCCAGCGCCCCCTCAGTTCCTTCTTGCCGGCTACTCCGACAGTGGGGAAGGGGGGCGGGTTTGGAATGGATATGAGCAACACATCTCGAAGAACAACAGTTACAACGGTGAGTAACCGTCTTTTCTTCTTCGAGTGCTTGCTCATATCCATTCCAGTTAGGTGACTCCCAAGCCCCACCTAGGTGGCGGGGTCGGAGTGAGACATTGCTGTGTGCAGAATCGCTGACCCGAAAGCAGCATCGTCTCTGGATTGTTGCACCAGCGCATAGTGGGTAGTAAATGTGTGGACCGATGACCACACTGCAGCTCTACAAATGTCCTGGAGCGGTACTTGAGCCAGGAAGGCAGTCGAGGAGGCCTGAGCCCTCGTGGAATGAGCGGTGATGCGTGGCGTCGGAACACCGGCCAGGTCGTAACAAGCACGAATGCAGGACGTGATCCAGGAGGACAGGCACTGTGAAGAGACCGGTGAGCCCTTCATCCGGTCGGCTACCGCAACGAAGAGTTGCATCGTCTTCCTAAACGACTTTGTACGGTCAATATAGAAAGCCAGGGCCCTGCGAACGTCCAACGAATGTAAACGCTGGTCCTGACGAGTAGCGTGCGGTTTGGGATGGAAGACCGGGAGGAATATATCCTGGTTCACGTGGAAAGGTGACACCACCTTTGGAAGAAAGGCAGGATGGGGGCGAAGCTGCACCTTATCCTTATGGAACACCGTGTATGGGGGCTCGGATGTGAGCGCTCTGAGTTCCGAGACGCGCCGTGCTGAGGTGATGGCTACCAGGAAGGCTGTCTTCCAAGATAAGTACAGGAGCGAGCAGGTAGCCAATGGTTCAAACGGAGGCCCTGTGAGCCTAGAGAGTACGAGGTTGAGGTCCCACGTTGGAACCGGCTGTCGTTGCTGTGGGTACAGCCGGTCTAAGCCCTTGAGGAATCTAACGACCATCGGGTTAGAGAAGACCGAGGACGTGAGTTCTCCTGGGTGGAAAGCGGAAATAGCGGCGAGGTGAACCCTAATTGAGGATGTCGCCAAGCCTTGCTGTCTTAGGGACAGGAGGTACTCCAGTATCAAGGGGATAGGAGCCTGCGAGGGAGACGTAGCTCGTTGCTCACACCAGCAGGAGAACCTCTTCCACTTGGCTAAATAAGTGGTGCGCGTAGAGGGCTTTCTACTTCCCAGCAGGACCTGTTGGACGGCCTGCGAGCATTGCCGCTCTGAGCGACTCAACCATGAAGCATCCACGCCGTGAGGTGGAGCGACTGCAGGTCGGGGTGACACAGCCGGCCGTGGTCCTGAGAGATGAGATCCGGAGTCAAGGGGAGCGTGATCGGTCTCTGTACTGACAGCTCCAGGAGTGTGGTGTACCAGTGCTGTCTCGGCCAAGCGGGAGCGACTAGAATTACCCGTGCATGGTCCCTGCGGATCTTGAGCAGCACCCTGTGGACCAGCGGGAATGGGGGAAAGGCGTAGAACAGATGGTCTTTCCATGCCATGAGGAAGGCGTCCGACCGAGAGCCCTGGGCTCGCCCTTGTAGGGAGCAGAATGCCTGGCACTTCCTGTTGGCCCGAGATGCGAACAGGTCGATGTGGGGAAACCCCCACCTCTGGAAGACGGAATAGATGATGTCCGGGCGAATCGACCACTCGTGCGTTTGGAAGGACCTGCTGAGACGGTCCGCCAGCGTATTCTGGACTCCAGGCAGGAATGACGCCGTGAGATGTATCGAGTGGGCGATGCAAAAGTCCCACAGGCGAATGGCCTCTTGGCATAGGGGAGATGAGCGGGCTCCGCCTTGCTTGTTGATGTAAAACATGGCCGTGGTGTTGTCGGTGAGAATCAGCACGCAACGGCCCTGTAGGAAGTTGAGGAAAGCCTGACAAGCCAGGCGCACTGCCATCAGCTCTCGGACGTTGATGTGCAGGGCTAGTTGGGACGCCGACCACAGGCCTTGGGTATGATGCTCCCCCAGGTGAGCGCCCCATCCTAGAGATGAAGCGTCCGTAACTAGGTGGAGGGAGGGCTGTGGGGCATGAAAAGGCACTCCTGCACAGACCGCCGTGCGGTCCGTCCACCAAGCGAGGGAGGCCAAGACTGCGGGCGGAACCGTGACCACTATGCTCAGGTCGTCTCGGTGAGGACGGTAAACCGATGACACCCAAGTCTGCAATGGGCGAAGTCGCAGCCTGGCGTGCCTGGTTACGTAGGTGCACGAGGCCATGTGGCCCAAGAGGGCAAGGCATGTCCTTATGGTGGTAGTTGGAAAGGCCCTGAGTCCTTGAATGACGCTTGAAATGGTATGAAAGCGGCTGTCTGGCAGGATGGCTCGGGCATGTCTGGAGTCCAGGATTGCTCCAATGAACTCTATCCTCTGAGTTGGTACTAGAGTGGACTTCTCTCTGTTGAGTAGAATGCCCAGCTCGTGGAAAGTGCGTGTCACTATGTGGACATGGGCCTGCACTTGGTCTCTGGTGCGGCCGCGTACCAGCCAGTCGTCCAAGTACGGGAACAGCTGTATCCCTTGTCGACGAAGGAAGGCCGCGACGACTGCCAGACACTTTGTGAACACCCTGGGAGCCGAGGACAAGCCGAAGGGAAGGACTGCAAATTGGTAGTGCACCCTGTTTACTACAAATCGCAGGAAGCGTCTGTGGGGCGGATAAATCGCTATATGGAAATAAGCGTCCTTCATGTCGAGGGCGGCGAACCAGTCTCCAGGATCCAGTGAAGGGATGATGGTCCCCAATGACACCATGCGGAACCTCAACTTTACTATGAATTTGTTGAGTCCGCGCAAGTCTAAGATGGGCCTTAGACCCCCTTTTGACTTGGGTATCAGGAAGTAGCGGGAGTAAAACCCCCTGCCCCTTAGCTCCGATGGAACCTCCTCTATGGCCCCCATAGCGAGGAGCCCAAGAACCTCCTGTGTAAGGAGTTGCTCGTGAGAGGGGTCCCTGAAGAGGGACGGGGAGGGGCAGTGGGAGGGGGGGGGCGAGGAAAACTGGAGGGCGTATCCCCTTTCCACCGTGCGAAGGACCCAACGGTCCGAGGTTATACGGGACCAAGCACGGTGGAAGCGGGAGAGGCGATCCCGGAAAGGGGGAGTCGGATCCTGGGTACCGGTCGTGGTGCCGTCCTCGACCGCACCTTCAAAAGACTTGTCTAGGCCCTGAAGGTGGCCTAGACTGGCCCTGGTTCTGACCGGGTTGAGGGCCGGTCGACCTTCGCCTACCGCCTCGACCCCGCCTCCTAGCAAAGTCCTGTCTTGGACGAGGCGGGGGAGGGTAGAACCGCTGAGGTTGGGGCCTGAAG
The DNA here is from genome assembly GCF_002925995.2 of Terrapene triunguis. NCBI lineage: Eukaryota > Metazoa > Chordata > Testudines > Emydidae > Terrapene > Terrapene triunguis. Next base: position 402,963 of record NW_020664489.1, on the reverse strand, counting down.
GGTCTGCGCTGAGGCCCTGGGACATGCATCCCCAGGGAGCGCATCATTGTCCGGGAGTCTTTGAGGTTTTGGAGCCTCGAGTCTGTTTTCTCTGAGAAGAGGCCCTGGCCCTCGAACGGTAGGTCCTGCAGGGTCTGCTGCAGTTCCGGTGGCAAGCCCGACACCTGGAGCCAGGAGATTCGGCGCATTGCTATCCCGGAAGCCAGTGTCCTAGCGGCCGAGTCCGCTATATCCAGGGATGCCTGTAGGGAGGTGCATGCCACCCGCTTGCCCTCCTCTACCAAGGCCCCGAACTCTTCCCTCGAGTCCTGGGGGACCAGTTCTTTAAATTTCCCCATCGAGGACCACATATTGAAGCCGTAGCGGCTGAGGAGCGCCTGCTGGTTCGCTGCCCGCAATTGCAGTCCGCCAGCAGAATACACCTTGCGTCCGAACAAATCGAAGCGCTTAGCGTCCTTCGATTTGGGCGCAGCAGCCTGCTGGCCATGGCGCTCCCGTGCATTCACTGATGACACCACCAGTGAGCACGGTTGGGGGTGAGTGTACAGATACTCATGCTCCCGGGAAGGCACGAAGTACTTTCTCTCCACCCCTCTGGCCGTGGGCGGAATAGAGGCCGGGGTCTGCCAGATAGTGGTGGCGTTGGCCTGGATGGTGCGGACCAGCGGTAATGCCACCCTGGATGGAGCATCCGCAGAAATGATCTGCACTATTGGGTCATGGACCTCCGCAATCTCCTCCACCTGGAGGTCCAGATTGCGAGCCATGCGCCGCAGCAGGTCCTGATGGGCCCGAAGGTCTATCGGAGGCGGCCCGGTGGTAGAAGTGCCCGCTACGGCCTCATCAGGAGAGGACGAGGAGGATACCCCCGGTGGCAAGGGGTCCAATGGTTGATCCTGCTCCATGTGTTCCTGGTGATGGGCATCCCCTGCCCCCAGGTCCAGGGCCTCTGCAGGTGCGGGCACTGGAGCCTCCACGTCCCTTGGAGGAGGGCGGGAGATGGTGGACTCTGGGGCCCTAGGCTCCGAACGGCCAGAGCGGGAGGCCGATAGGGGAGCTCCTTGTGCCTGGTGGTAGGCCCAAGGAGTCCAGAAGGACCAATGCGCAGGTCCTTGTATCGGGTCGTCGGTCTCCTGCAGGTGGCCGGGCTCCCCTGTCCCAGAGGACCGCGACGCCGATCTCGACGGCCACGGCGGTGCCGAAGCCGATGCCGTCGGTACCGGATGGTACGGTGCCGATCGGTGCCGACCGTAAGGGGACCTGTCCCTGTGCGGTGCCGGCGAACGGTGCCGGGACCTGGACCGGTGCCGATAGTCCCTCCGGTGCCGGGATCCCGATCTGGAACGTGACGACGATCTGGAGGAGACGTGGTACCGGGAGCGGCCTCTCGAGCCCGAGTGGCGCTCATACCGGTGCCGGGAGCTGCGCCTCGACCCCGATCGGTGCCGGTCGTCACGGCGGTGCCGGGATGTTGAGCGGCGCCGCGAGGAAGATCTGGGCCGCGAGTACGACCGGTGCCGAGGTGACAGTCGGCGCCGGGACTCAGAGCGGCGTCGGGACCTGCTTCGGGATCTGGAGCGGTGCCGAGAGGTTTGTACTGGCGACGGTGGGCGCACCAAGGCAGGTTTCCCTCTAGACTGTAGCACACGTGGGGCTACCGGTGCCGGGAGTTGCGACGGCGCCGGCTCAGTGAGGGCGATCAGGTCTCTCGCGGAAGCGAAGGTCTCCGGGGTGGAAGGGAGACAAGGTTCCACCACCAGCCTTGGTGGTGAAACAGTCCGCACCGGACTCAACGGCCTCGGTGCCGGAGTCGACGGTGTGGCCGCCTGCCTTTGGCGGTCCAGCTGCGGACGCGGCTCTACCCCCGGCACCGGGGGAGCCTGTATCTTCGCGGCAGCAGCGTCCCGTGTCTTAGCGGTCTTCTTATGGCCCGGCGAAATGGATCGGTGCCGAGGCTCTTTGGGCGGGCGCGGTGCCGACGTCGGTCGGTGCCGGACAGTCTTTTCTGCCGCACTGGTCGGGCCCGCCGGGGCGCTGCGCACCGAAGCGCTCGGTGCCGGGACAGGGCGCGCCGAGGGAGGATCCGGACTCAGCGCCGCCTCCATGAGGAGCTGTCGGAGCCTAAAGTCCCGCTCCTTCCTTGTCCTCGGCTTGAAGGCCTTGCAGATAGGGCACTTATCCGCTGGATGAGTCTCTCCCAGGCACTTCAAGCAAGAACTATGCGGGTCGCTGGTTGGCATGTGCTTCCCGCAGGACGCGCACGGCTTAAAGCCAGGAGCCTTGGGCATGGGCCCGGCTGTGCGCCGGGGGGAAAAGGGGAGAAACACCCCCTAAACCCCCGATAACAATTTACAACTATCTATATATACACTATACACTAACTACTAACTAACTTGAACAACTATCTATATAACTAAATATAACAAGAACAGTGAAACGCTAGGGAGTGTGGAGATCAGCTAAGCCGCGCTCCACAGTTCCAACGACCGTCAGGGGCGGTAAGAAGGAACTGAGGGGGCGCTGGGTCGGCTGGGGTATATATCCAGCGCCATAACGGCGCCACTCCAGGGGGCTCCACAGCCGACCCACCGGGTGTTGCTAGGGTAAAAATCTTCCGACGATCGTGCACGCGGCGCGCACACACCTAACTGGAATGGATATGAGCAAGCACTCGAAGAAGAAACAGTACATACAACAAAACTCTTCTCTATAGTGTTTGGGGTGTCAAAAAAATCCTAGATTGTTTGGCAAACAGTGTTTATTTGTGTTCCATTAAACATGATTTTCAACTGCTAGCCAGACAAAAATCAAAAGTAATTTACCAGATAAGTGATGAAGACTGCTGTGATAAACTCAGGACAGACAGCTGCAAGGGTGGGGTGGGGGGGGAAGCAGGGTAGAAAACAGTCTCAGAGGGTTAAAAGGCCCTCCTCCCTATCAACTGAGGAGGAGTAACCACAGGTCAATCAAGTTCAGCTGAGAAGGGGTTACCAGAGAATCAATTAGGATCAGCTGAGAGGGAGTTACCTGAGGTCAATTAGGATCAGCTGATTCCAACTAATGGCTGCCTGAGACCTTTTAAAACCCTCCCCTGTTGGGAGAAGGAGAGAGAGAGAAGGAATCCTGCTGCCAGTAGGTTAGGAGCAGCAAGACAGTGAGCCTCACCAGGAGGGGAGGCTGCATTCCCTCCCATAAGGGAGGAAAAACAAACTAAAAAGAGTGGTGGAGAGAAGGAATGGACTTCTGCTGTGCCACCAAGAGGGACTATTTTACCCAAGCCTGTCTTGCCAAGGCTAAAAGCAGCTGAGGCTGGTGAGACTGAGAAGGTGCCTTGCCACACTGCCTAGTAAGTAGCCTCCCTTTTGGCCTAACTGGGAAAAATTGGTCAAGACAATTATTGGAGTATCCTCTTTTGCTCCCTTAGACTGTTCCATGTAGGTCAAACCTTGTATTGCGGGTTGGTGCAGAAGTAATGTTATGTATAAGGGAAATAGCACAGTTTCCTTGGCTGTCATTTATTTCCAATTACTTTTAAAAAAATAAAAACATTTTTAAAAAAGCTGTATTAGTGTATTTCACATTAGCGTGAAACTGAAATTGTAAGCCTTCATTCATCTAAGTAGACCTTACTTAAGTGAGTATTCCATAGATGTCAATAGGGTGCAGAGCCCCTGTGGCTGCTCCAGTGCCTAGGAGCTGGACATGCCAGCTGCTTCCAGTAGCTGTGCGGCGCCAGAGCAGGCAGGGAGCTGCCTTACCCCCACTGCGCCACTGACTGGACTTTTAGCGGTTGAAAAATGGACACTTGGCAACCCTAATTCAAACACAGAACCACCACAAAATACATACATGTACAATTCATAACAAACACAGTCAAATGCAAAAACTTTACATCCACCCCAGCCAAATAACATTATGTGATTAAAAGACATAGGTGTAGTTTGAAAATCCAAAAGGAAAGAGGATATTAGAGTTAGGATTTTGCATTTCAATGCTGTTGCCAGGAATTGGATGTATGTGTTTTGAGTAATTCTATTTAAGAACGGAAAATGAGTTTATTGTGCATTTGCAAAGTCCGTGAATGAGTTTTGGTAGCAAAAAAGCACAGAATCCTAGAAAAACAGGGCAGGAAGGGACCTCAAGAGATTGCCTAGTCCAGCCCCTGGTGCTGAGGCTGCCCAAGACCATCCCTGTCAGGTGTCGTTTAACCTCCAGTGATGGGGATTCCACAACTTCCCTCGGAAGCCTATTCCAGTTCTTAACTAACTTTATAGTTAGAATGATTTTACTAATATCTAACCTAAATCTCCCTGTCTGAAGATTAAGCCAATTATTTCTTGTCCTACTTTCACTGGACATGGAGAACAACTGATCACTCTCTTTATAACCGTCTTTAAGATATTTGAAGACTGTTACTAGGTCCCCCCAGTCATATTAGGAAAAACTTTTTCACTAGGAGGGTGGTGAAGCACTGGAATGGGTTACCTACGGAGGTAGTGGAATCTCCTTCCTTAGAGGTTTTTAAGGTCAGACTAGACAAAGCCCTGGCTGGGATGATTTAGTTGGGAATTGGTCCTGCTTTGAGCAGGGGGTTGGACTAGATGACCTCCTGAGATCCCGTCCAATCCTAACATTCTATGATCTTTTCTCAAGACTAAACATGCCCGGGTACCCTGAAAAGGACACACTACTCCACTGATATCTCACCAGGGCAGAGAAAAGTGGGATAATTACTTCCTATGTCTTACATAAAAGACTCCTGTTAATACACCCCAGAATATTACCTTTTTTTGCAATTGCATCCCATTGTTGGTTCACTCATTCAATTTGTGATCCACCCAGATTCTTTTCAACAGTACTATCACCTAACCATCCCCTGTTGTAGAGGCACATTTGATTTGTCTTTCCTAAGTGTAGTACTTTGCACTTGTTTTTATTGAATTTCATCTTGTTGATTTCTGATCAATTCTCTAATTTATCAAGGTCCTTTCCCATTCTATTCCTGTCCTTAAAAGTGCTTGCTCCCTCGCAGTTTGGTGTCATCTGTAAATTTAATAAGCATATTCTCCACTTCATTATCCAAGTCATTAATGAAAATGATTAAAAGTATCTGACCCAGGACAGATCCCTGCAGCAACTCACTAGATACATCCTCCCAGTTTGACAGCAAACCATGGATAACTACTCTTTGAGTATGGCCTTTCAATCAGTTGTACTCCCAGCTTATAGGAATTTCATCTAGATCACATTTTTCTAGTTTGCTTATGAGACTGTCATGTGGGACTGTATCAAAAGCCTTTCTGAAATCAATATATATCATCTACTGCGTCCCCCATCCAATAACTTGTCAAAGAAGGATGTGATGATTATCAGGGTCACCGTTACTAAGTCACGTTTCCCCCACCGCTGCCTCCAGTGAGAGGGAGTCTTGATAGTGCTTAATTGGGTGTCAACTCCCTGACACCTCCAGTTTACTCACCACCCAAAAAATCTCCTCAAGGCTATGCCAGCCCTTACATTTTCCTGCTGGTTAACCATAGGTGCATCCCAGTCTCAGAGCCCCTTTGAAGCATTCCCCTGTGATATCCAGCCCTGTCACTGGCTACTCACAACAACCATCCTGCATAAGTATCAACCTTTTGAGTTTTATTCTGCTAACCAATCCATTATTAGTAGAGGGATGTCTCTCTCTCAGCATTCTTGCACTTGATTTTAACTCCAGCAGATGGCTCTGTGTGTGTGTGTGTGTATGTATATATATGCAGGAGTATGGGTGACTAGAACCCACAGAACTTATCTGAGAACAGCATCTAGAGAATAATTCCTCATATGCTTAAAACAGCTCTAGGTTAAACAATTTTGCTTTCTAAAAGATCATACACAGAGGTATTTCATGGATTAGGAGTTGCATGTTTAGTCCTGAGACATCATTTAGAATACAGTATTCATAATAAATGTTGGGATTTGTTATAAGTTTGAATTAGAGTATCTTTCAAGACAATTAAGATTCCCAAGATATTGATCAAGTATTTGAAAAAAATATATACCTTAATATCAACATGACTAAAAAAACCCTCTAGTATGAAAAAGTTAGAAAGTGCTATGCTAAAATATACAAAAACACTGACATATCTGTTACATGAATAATGTAATTAAAAAGAAAACCCAGAACTTTTAATTGTCCATGTGTCATGTAAATATTAGCATAAACAATAATGTAAAATTGCATCTATTTATTTCACTGTTATGTGTACAGTGTTTTCAGATATTACATTTTTGAATATAACATTGTATATGTAAATGATTTTTTTAAGTGCTTGGCAGGTAAAAACTATCAGACTTTTGAAACTCTAAGAAAAATCCTTTCCCTCCCCTAGAGTGATCACAACAATTTTCATATAGTCATAACTAGTATCACAATTAATTCAGTATTAGTGAGTGGTAGTGAGGTGATTTGCCAGTTTCATGCAAAAGAGCATTGTGTGTAATGTTGATACGTTTGAAGGCAATACAGATCTAGGGCCAGATTCATCAGTATGCTCTTGCTTGCTCAGGCTGATTGTGCTGTAAACCCATTTTAGCTGGCCAGCTAACCGATGTTTATAGCTCCTGCACTTCAGGTGTGATTCAAAATAGTCCGAGTATACTGGTGAATCTGGCCCCTAATCTTTTCCCAGATTATAGAAATAAATCAAGTTAAGATAGATCTAAAAGATAGCATTATTTACAACTTCAATCATGACTTTTTAAAAAAATTACTAATTCCTTACAGGAACTACCGTTCTGTACTATGGCAATATTACACAGAAAAATCAGTGTCAGTGCTCTACAAGCATTTCATTTACATACATCTCAAATAAATTTTAATAATTATACCTTAAAGAACTTGAGACACATGGGAGATGAGTGGGGAAGAGTTGCACAAAGAGTCAGTGGTTTCTTAATTATAATTGCAATGTTTTAAAATCTAAAATAATCTCTACTAGATGCCACAGAAAATGAGCAGATGGAGTTTGAGACTTACACATTTTACTGTAGGTTTCAAAGCCACATAGGAGATCTGATTCACAAACGTTGGGACTGTGCAGTCACATCAATATGAAGAAAAGATTGACAGTGAAGATTATTATCATCCTGAATGTGGACTTTATCCCTAATCCAACTGTATGTATTTCTCATGATACTACTTATTTCAAATACATTTTACAATATTGTAGTGTCCCATTATTTAAAAAAAAATGGGACACTACAATATTTAAAAAAAAAATCTTAAAAATTATATACTTCTGAAGAGAAATAGTCTTTTTAACAAGCTGTTTTCTTACCTGATTAAGTTTCTTCCATAAGTTGAGAACAGGAGAAAGCTCATTAGACCAGATTTCTCTGTCAAATTTGCAGCCAGCAGTTACTGACCTGCTCAGGATTCGAAGCTGTGAAATGACCTGAAAAATGAGAAGATAATGTAAGGGGAAGGCCGTATATATGCAAATCTTGAACAGGATTAGAAATAAGAGAAATAAACACAAATTTCCTCCTTTATAAAAATACAATACAGAAGCAAATGAACTGAAATTTGTCCAGACTACAATTTTGTGTACAATTAATTAATATTGTGATCTAAGCCAAACACAAGTCATCCCTAGACACAGTACTACTAATTATTTGAGCCCTATTCATTTAAAAAAAAAAATCTTGGCATTGTCCTTACCTCTGTCACATTCCTAGTGTCCAGTTAGAAACTTATACACTAATGAGGTTTGTAATTAATTAAAGCTTCTCTTTTTCCTAAAATATACAACAAGGTTCAAAATTCTGACCTTAACAGAGCTCTGTCTGTACAAATGAAGGCACAACTCTTAGGTATGCACATCTCTGAAGGGACAAAGTCAATTAAAACTCATTTATTCTTATTTTGCAGTTGGACTCTGTTGTTTACTTAGCTACCCACGCCTGCTCAAACTATTCTCCATTTATTTTAAGGAAAGAGAAAAATAAAAATGTTTATGATAATATGGATGATGAACTGGAGTTATAATTTAGCACAGTAATAATGTAATGGAGCTCTAGGAAATTCAGCCTTAGTCCTTCTGTGTTTGTAAATATCCAGGGTGAACTCTTGGTCCTACTGAAGTCAATAGCAGAACACACATGCACGTCAGTGGGGCCAATATTTCATCCCAACGTTCAGGATTCTTCACTTTTACAGCACAGCTGTTGAATTCCCTTTAAAGATATTTTTGTAATTAATCTTCCTCGATGGCAATGCAGTATGCCTCCGACACTACATGTAAGGTAACAGTTTTGCTGAATATGCCAAATAGTCTTCTGTTATGTTAGTTTAGACAGTCAATTCCTTTATTGTTTCCAAATCATGTGATTCTTGTTTTGTTTGACTTCAAAGAACTAAAGTTTGTAATAAAAGGTACATTAATCTTTCAAAAGGATTGGACTATTTAATTGTTATGCATTCACAATCATGCACTTGAAGTCAAGTTGTTTCTGCATTTTTGATTGATTTTCTAATCTTGAAAAATGTGTAATGATGCAGTGTTTCATTTTCTTTTGTTTCCCTGATAAATTATTTTCATTTGCCTTGGCTGAACCAAAACATCAGCATCTAATTTATCAGCCTTGCTATAGCATGAGGCATCATTAATTGGTAGAGCATGCAAGTGTTGTTTTAACTTTTAAAATATTGACTATCATTTATTCTTGTTTTAAATTTGCCAAACATGACAGAAAATGAGTAAGAACTTCAGAGAAACATACACAGAGTGGCAAAGGCTTCATATTATGTTTTTAATTAGGCTAAAAAAGGCTTTAAATTTTTGTGGAAAATTCACCATTTTATTCAATGTTAATGTTTTATTTCCTCAAAATTTTGAAGTGAAGTAAATCAAAACAACATATCCTTTTGGACTGTACAGTAGAGAGCATAAACGAGGAAAATTATTTGTTTCATTATTACCTTGATAAGGAATTGTAACAACACAAAGTCCTATGGAACATTATCTGACTTGGGTCAGAGAATGTCACAATAAAATACATTGGTCCTGATCCTGCATCTTATAGTGGAAAAGAGACTTTTACTCAGGCACAGAAGTCTGCCTGCAAAAAGCACACTACAGTGCTCACCTCTTACTGCTTGCCTACATTTAATACTTAGGGTAAATGGCTTGATTAAATGTATCTGAAAAAGTACAGAACTGAAAACTATCACTTTGTTCTTAATTCTTTTAACTGAAATTATCAATATGTTTTCAAATTCAAGGAATATGTACCTAACCAAGAAAAACTTATTTAATTAAATATTCTTGAAAATTGTCTGTTCCTATTTTTCATCACTTCCATCTTTACAGGAATTCCCTATTTTTGCTAATTTGCTTCCTTAACATTGACTAGAGATTATTTTATTCTCTAGTCTTTTAACACCAACACCCTTAAAAGATGCTTTGGAATGTCTAGTTAATTTTATTATAACAGAAAAGATTCTTGTTTAACTCAACCAAACTGATTTTTTTCTGACTACAGTAAAGGCTGTTTTATCTGGCATGTAGGGGAAACGTGCAGAAAAAATAGCAAATATGGCAGGCAACCAGCATGGCTTAACAGAAATCTTCGGTGAGCTTAAACACAAAAAGGAAGCTTACAAGAAGTGGAAACTTAGAGAGATGACAAGGGAGGAGTATAAAAATACTGCTTGAGCAAGCAGGGGTGTAATCAGGAAGGCAAAAACACAATTGGAGTTGCAGCTAGCAAGGGATGTGAAGGGTAACAAGAAGGGTTTCTACAGGTATGTTAGCAACAAGAAGGTGGTCAGGTAAAGTGTGGGACCCTTACTGAACTGGGGTGGCAACCTAGTGACAGATGATGTGGAAAAAGCTGAAGTACTCAATGTCCCCCCCCCACCCCCCCTCAGTCTTCATAGATAAGGTCCGCTCCCAAACTGCTGCACTGAGCAGCACAGTATGGGGAGGAGGTGAGCAGTCCACAGTGGTGAAAGAATAGGCTAAGGATTATTTTAAAAAGCTGGACATGCACAAGTCCATGGGTCCAGATCTAATGCATCTGAGGGCGCAGACAGAGTTTGGCTGATGTGATTGCAGAGCCATTGGCCATTATCTTTGAAAACTCGTGGACCATCAGGAGAGGTCCCAGATGATTGGAAAAAGGCAAATATAGTGCCCATCTGTGAAAAAGGGAAGAAGGAGAATCCGGGGAACTGCTGACCGGTCAGCCTCACCTCAGTCCCTGGGAAAATCAGGTCCTCAAGGAATCCATTTTGAAACACTTGGAGGAGAGGAAGGTGATCAGGAAGAGTCAACATGGATTCACCAAGGGCAAGCCATGCCTGACCAACCTGATTGCCTTCTATGATGAGACAACTGGCTCTGTGGATATGGGGAAAGAGGTGGATGTGATATATCTTGACTTTAGCAAAGCTTTTGAGACCATCTCCCACAGTATTCTTGCCAGCAAGTTAAAGTATGGATTGGATGAATGGACTATAAGGTAGATAGAAAGCTGGCTAGATCGTCGGGCTCAACGGGTAGTGATCAATGGCTCAATGTCTAGTTAGTAGGAGCATTGCCAGCAGATTGAGGGAAGTGATTATTCCCCTCTATTTGTCACTGGTGAGGCCAATCTGCAGTATTGTGTCCAGTTTTGGGCCCCCCACTACAGAAAGGATGTGGACAAATTGGAGAGAGTCCAGTGGAGGGCAACGAATATGATTAGGGGGCTGGGGCACATGACTTACAAGCAGAGGCTGAAGGAACTGGGCTTATTTAGTCTGCAGAAGAGAAGAGTGAGGGGGGATTTGATAGCAGCCTTCAGCTACCTGAAGGGGGATTCCAAAGAGGATGGAGCTAGGCTGTACGCAGTGGTGGCAGATGACAGAACAAGAAGCAATGGTCTTAAGTTGCAGTGTGGGAGGTCTAGGTTGGATATTAAGAAAAACTATTTCACTAGGAGGGTGGTGAAGCACTGGAATGGGTTACCTAGAGTGGTGGTGGAATCTCCATTCTTAGAGGTTTTTAATGCCCAGCTTGACAAAGCCCTGGCTGGGATGATTTAGTTGGGGTTGTTCCTGCTTTCAGCAGGGGGTTGGACTAGATGACTTCCTGAGGTCTCTTCCAATGCAAATCTTCTATGATTCTATGAATGGGGGGGTGCTGTTAAGTGAAAAATTTCAGTTAACTGGATGGAGGGCGTTTGGGTGTGTGTGTGGGGGGGTGCAGGGCTCAGGATGGGGGAGGTGGAGGGGGTGCGGGCTCTGGGAGGGAGTTTGGGTGCAGGAGAGGGCTCGGGGCAGCAGGTTGGGGCACGGGAGTGAGTGCATGGTGCCAGATCTGGGGGGCGCTCACCCCTGGCTCCCCACAAGCAGCGACCTGTCCCAGCTGCTCCTAGGCGGAGGTGCCGCAGGCGGCTCTGCATGCTGACCCCACCCCACGTGCTAGCTCTGCAGCTCCCATTGGCTGGGAACCATGGCCAATGAGAGCTGTGGGGGCAGTGCCTGTGGGTGGAGGCAGCGTGCAGAGCTGCCTGCTGCATCTTCACCTAGGAGCAGCTGGGACAGGTCACTGATTGCGGGGAGCCACCCGAGGTGAGTGCCCCCCGGATCCGGCACCCCGCACTCCCTCCCATGCCCCAACCCGCTGCCCCAAGTCCCCTCCCACACCCAGACTCTCTCTCCCAGAGCCCATGCTCCACACCCCCTCCCATGCCCCAACCCCCTGCTGGCCCTGCGCCAAACAGACTATAAACCAGAATTTCAATGAAGATCATAAATGCTGGTTTATAGAGTTTTCTGGCTGGTGAAGTGCTCAGCTGAATATTGGAGTAACATCATTTTGGATCCACATCTAGTAAATTTAGTTTTGTGTGGTGCAAGGCATTTGACTACAAGGTTGGTGAAGTGCCAGATAAAACAGCTTTTACTGTATAATCTTTTGATCATAGTGTGTTTACAATGTGTGTTGCTCGTGTCATTCTGAACACATACAAACATTCTGATAGTGAATAAAGTTCATAACAATAATTTTGTGCCTTCCAGCTATAATTTGCTCTAGCTATAATTCTCGTTCTATAATTCGTTTTTGTATGGCTGTCTCAGAGCATATGCAATGAACTAAAAGATTTTTGTCAAATTCACTTTTAACCTGACAGTTCAGGTAGCACTTCATATGAGCATTGCATACTTTTTCTTCCAAGTTGCACAAACATGTGATTGTTTTGTTAACGTAATTGACAAAATACTATGTTTTCGTTGTAATTCAAATAATTTGATTAATATAAATGTTCAGCTTCAACTATTTGGGGGAAAAAATCTGTTGCTAACCTGTTCTGTAACTACTGTCATTCAATATGTTGCACATGTGCATTCCACTTCGTGTGTGTGTGTGTGTGTGTGTGCGCGCCCAGTGCACTTCCTTCAGAGATTTTTCCCTTAGCAGTATCCAATGGAGGCGGCGCATGTGTCCTCTATAAAAGAGGAGAGCCACTCCTGAGCCCCCTTGCTTCTTTCTTACTGGACAGGCTGGGGCATGGAATGGGCATGTGTAACACATCTCGAAGAACAACAGTTATGGAACAGGTTAGTAACTGTTCTTTCTTCTTCCAGTGAGTGCACATGTCCATTCTATTTGAGGTGACTCAAAAGCAATTCAATCTGGAGGTGGGACTGGTGTTTGAATAATGACTGAAGGGCTACACGTCCAAATCTGGCATCATCTCTAGACTACTGAGAAATGGCATATTGAGAAACAAAAGTATGTACTGAAAACCAAATTACAGCTCTACAACTATCCAGTATAGGAACTAGAGCTAGAAAGGCTGCAGAGGGTGCATGTGAGCTCGATGAATATGCTAGCACTCTGTGCAGTGGAATTACATTGACCATGTCAGAGCAAAAACATATACACGACGAAATCCATGATGAGATTCTTTGTGGTAGTTGCAGACAGGATGAAGAGCCTTCCAATCTCATCCCAAACCGTTGTGAGGAGGACCTAAACAGTTTGGTCTCATCGAACTAAAATGCTTATGCTCTTCTAACAACCTGTGTGTAGTCTCTCCTCATCCTTATGAGCATGAGGCTTAGAGAAGAAAGTTAGTAACTACATTGCCTGATTGATATTGAAGTGAGAAATTTTGGATGAGGGTGTAGGTGTAACTTGTCCTTATAGAAGACTGTATAAAGCAGGTCAGATACCAGGGCTCTCAATTCTCGTACATTCCTTGCAAAGGTAATTGCCACAAAAACAGTTATGTTAACTGAAAGATGAAGCAACAAACAGGTAAGCCATTGGTTGAAAGGGTGGACCCATGAGCTTTGCTAACACCTGGTTTAAGTCCCAAGGGGAAATAGGATTCTCTACTTGGGCATATAACTGGTCCAGACTCTTCAACAATCTCAGTGACGCGGGATTGGATTATCAATTGGAGGGTGGAAGGCAGAAATAGTGGCTAGGTGCACCCTGATGGAGCTAATGGCAAAACAGCCTCCCCAACACATAGAATATCATTGCTGTGTTGTCCATAAGAACTAGTAAATTCTTTCCCTTTTCATAGATTCTAAGGCCAGAAGGGACCATTATGATCATCTAGTCTGACCTCCTGTATAACACAGGCCATAGAAGATCATAATGGTCCCTTGATGTGGGGGAGGAAAGTGTGACGAGTTAGATGGTTTTCAACTATCTTACATTTATATGGAGAGCTAAATCTTAGACCAGAGATCTTAAGTCTGCAGAGTTCCCCGGTGGGCTATCCAACCTCGGGTGGAAGCATCTGTAACCAGAGTCAAAGTAAGTTGTGGAGGAACAAAAGGAACACCAACTCCTACATTGGATGGGTCCATTCACCAGTCCAAAGAGGCTAGGACTTGAGTGGGCACTTAAACCAACATAATCAGTGGATGATGATCTGCCATCTCTGCAGATTCCCAGTTGCTGCCTGGCATGCAGAACCACATAAGTACGTGAGGCCATGTGACACAGATGACTGAAGCAATTATATGCTGTCATGCTAGGATGGGACTTCAGAGCTGATGAAATAGCCAGCACTGTCTAGAACCTGGTTTTCAGAATGATTGCCCAGCTTCTGTAGAATCTAAGACCGCTTCTATAAACCCTATTCTCTGAACACGTGAGCGGATAAACTTTCCCTCATTGATTAGCAATCCCAGTGAGCTGAAAGTGGACTGTATCTTAGCCCAACTGGATAAAACCTGGCTCTTGGATTAGACTTTCACCAACTAGTCATCCAGGTACAGAAACACTTGAACTTCTGATTTCCTCTGGAACACAGCCACCACTGCCATGCATTTTGTAAAAACACATGGGGCCACAGGCCAAATGGCAGGACTGTAAACTGACGGTGAGATTGGTTGACCATAAATCCAAGGAATCTTCTGTGTCTTTTATGTATTGCCACATGGAAGTATGAGTCCTTCAAGTCAAGGGCAGCATACCAATCAATAGGATCCAGGGAAGGGATAATTGAAACCAGAGTGACCATGCAAAGCTTTATTTTCTTTATGTATTTGTTCAGCCCTTGCAGGTCTAGTTTGAATGAGACCTCCCCATTTCCTTTTGGAATTAGGAAGTAACATGAATAAAACCCGTTTCCCCTGTGTAAAGGAGAAACTTCTTTTATGGCTCCAAACAGACAGAGAGATTATGGCTCCCAAAGGAGAATTTTCTCATGAGTGGTCCCTGAGAACGGATGTGGAAGGGAGATGTGGAGGGGTTAGAAATAAACTGAAGAGTGTATCCCAATTCCACCGTGCTGAAGATCCACTGGTCTGTAGTGAAATAGGTCCAAGAATGTAGCAAATAGGCTAGGTAGTTGGAAAAAATATATAGGAGAAGTTGGCAAACTGGTAAGCTGTCCTTGACAAGAATGTTAAAATGACTGGTGTTCCCAAGCTGTCTGGACAAGTTTGCAATGGATGAAAAAGCGGGCAGAGATGGTCTCCTCCTATAACTTTCCCCTTCCTCCTAGATTGGTCCTGCTGGTGAGGCACCAAGAAAGCATAATGGTGGGATCAATGTGAATGAAACTGCTGCTTCTTTGGGAGAGGAATGTAAATACCCAAAGACTTCAGCATAGCCGTAGAGGCTTTAAGGCTATGAAGCTCATCCTTGGTCTTCTGCAAAGAAGTGGAGTCCTTCAAAAGGGAGACTCTGAATGGTCTCTTGGCTTTCCTGAGGAAGATTTGAGGGTTGGAGCTATGACTAACTATGCAATGTAATGGTCAATGCCATGGATCTGGCAGCAGAATTTCAGCATCCAATACAGCATGAAGTAAGGTCCTGGCTCCCATATAAAACCCTCAACTACCAGTGCAAGAAACTCTTGTCTGGCCTCCTCTGGCAGCAATGCTTGCTGATTGGAAATATGGAGTTGCAGTCCACATGTAGAATAAACTTTTCTCCCAAGGAGATTGAGCTTCTTTGCCCCTTTTGATTTTGGGGTAAATGCCTGCTGACCCTAGTACTCTTTTTTTGTTAACATCTGAACCTTGGGGTGGATATAAAAAAATTCAAAACCCTGTGATACCTCCATTCAGTCCTTTTAGCTGTGGGAGGCAGGGAAGATGGTGTTTGCCACCATAATTTTGTGGGCCCCAGAATAGCTTTATTTATGGCGAGTGCCACTCAAGAAGGCTCCACAGATCCCAATATATTAATCAATCTGTGTGAGCTCTCCTGAATTACTTCCACCTATATATCTAAGGAGAAAACTACCCTCTCTAGGAGGTCCTTCTGAGCCCTGTAATAATCTAGGGGAGGTGAGTGTGATGGGGCAAGACCAGATGGCTACAGTAAAGTAGTGAGGAACAGGTATGTTAACCCCAGACTAAACAAATCATGGTGCCATGGTAACAAAATGGCAGTTGCTCCAGGTTAATCAAGACACCTGGGGCCAATTAAGATCTTCTAGAAGGCAGTGGAGATTGATTGGGACACCTGAAGCCAATCAAGGACTGGCTGGAAGTAGTTAAAAGCCTCCCAGTTAGTCAGTGAGGTGCGGGTGTCAGGAGCTATAGGAGGGAGCTGTGCTATTGGAGGAACGAACCAGAACAAATCTATATCAGGTGCAAGGAAGGAGGCCCTGAGGTAATTGTGAAGAAGTTATTGAGTGGGGGGCTGCTGTGGGGAAGTGACCCAGGGAATTATACATGTCTATTTCCAAAAAGTCAGCTTCCATAGCTGCTAATTTTAGGGTCCCTGGGCTGGAGCCAGAGTAGAGGGCGGGCCTGGGCTCTCCCCCCCTGATTAATCACTGATACTGGGAGACAACACAGACTGTGTGAGGGAGGGTTGCTTCTCCTCACCTCCCTTGCCTCTAGAGAGAGAAGGGCTATGTGGAGGGTCACAGTGAGCCTCTGAGGCTAGCAAAATCCATCAGGAAACGCAGGACCCACGGAGTTAAGGACAGAACTTTGTCACATGAGGAAACAGCAGACACTACCACCTTGCTGGGCAGCAAGGATGAGGAAGCCGAGGCTGGCTGAAGTGGAGCTTTCCCCAATTTCTCCAAAGGTGGATTCACTGGAGCAGAATGCTCATGTTTGGCACCAAGCTCAGTACCGGGAGTAGCTTCTTGCGGCTCTTGACATGCAGTTTTGTGATGCCTACTGGAGACTGTAGAGAGGGGAGGATGTGCAGAGGATCTGGAGGCAGGAGAAAACCACGTGGCTTCCAATACGATCACTGATATGGCACCGGAGCCCAATTACTGCCAGATCCAGGCTCCCTACTAGCCGACTAATACAGAACCTCTGCTGGATATCAACAGTAAAAACCCCTCTGAGGAGAGTGATGGCTTATGTGATGACCAGGACGTAGGAGTCAGCTTCCAATTCAGACAAACTCAAATTATCTGATGAGAGAGGTGTAGTGCCTGGGAGCCATGACAGGAATCTGGAGAAGTTGGCATCAGAGATTGCCTCTAGAAGGCACTGTATGAGGGGGTACCCGAGTGTCTGGAGATGCCCACACTATCGGGTCCTGAACTCTAGCAGCTGGTAAGTCTGTATTGGTACTGGGAGAGACATCTCTTGAACCATCAGCGAAGCAGACACCGAAAGACTCAGCAGATCACATGTTGCGGCATCTGTTGACGACACCAAGAGATTCTCCTGCTGCTGCTGAGCCTCAGAGGATGGCAT
This sequence comes from Terrapene triunguis, assembly GCF_002925995.2. Classification (NCBI taxonomy): domain Eukaryota; kingdom Metazoa; phylum Chordata; order Testudines; family Emydidae; genus Terrapene; species Terrapene triunguis. Next base: position 385,784 of record NW_020664489.1, on the reverse strand, counting down.
CTCTGATTGGAGCTCCCTTAGAGGTCAGTCTCAATGGCTCTACCAGCACTCATCTGAGATGCTATCTGCAGCAGGGAGTGTCTTGGCATTGAACACACTCTAACTTGCTCCGCACTTCATTTACTGTATGTTGGTGCTAGGGACCTTAATCTCCTGGACAATTAGTTCCTCGATACAGTCTTCTTGAGTTTCTTCCTCAGTAATGGAGAAGAAGACTGGTGCCGAGGTCTGCCATGTCAGGAGGGGTGCTTCTAACCAAAGTAGAGGTGCTCGGTGTCTGCCCCAAGTGGGAAGGTTGTTAGGGTTGATGCAGGGCTGCCTCCATAAGAAGATGGTTTAGTCTGACTTCCCTGTCCTTTTTAGTCCCGGACTTAAAGTCCTTGCAGATTTGGCACATGTTCCTGATGTGAACTTCTCCGAGGTACTTTAGGCACCTGGAGTGTGGGTTACTGACCAGCATCAGCTTCTTGTGTTCATCACAAGGTTTGAAGCCTGGGGACCAAGACATATCACTGGTACCCAGAACCCGGGGGAACCGAAATGTATGCTATTAGTAAAATACTACACTAAGACTATGAACTATTAAATAGTACCAAAGATATACAACAGAAAAAATGAAGAAAGAAGGAAATACTTGCCGCAGCAAAGCAGCACACTCCCACACCTAGTAAGAAGGAACTGAGGGGGTTGGGGGACAGCTCTGCCCTTTATACCATCGCTTGGCAGCAGAACACTCATGTGCCACCCTGATGGGTATCGCTAAGAGAAAAATCTGATGCTAATGCACTAGGCATGTATACACCTGAAGTAGAATGGACATATGCAATCATTTGAAGAAAAACTAATGTTATGAGGGTCTAGTGTCTGGGTGGTCAAATATTAAAAGGTAGTGGAAGCACTTTCCTATTGTATTATTCATTGCAGTCCAGTTGCAATTTTTTATTATAAAATTTTGATTGCTGAGTTTACCATGCAAAGCATATTCAAAAACACTTTTATTTTTGTTAATTAAAGCAATGGCATCTGTTTGTGCCTTTTGTATTTTACTGAAGTGCTCATGAAAACAGACACTATAATACTCTTTTCAAAGGACATATTACTAAAATAAAGTCCATGAACTAAGCAAAGAAATTATATTTTGTACTCCAGTGACTGTTCTGTACTGAAATGGGGCTTAAGTAATAATGTATGTAATAAAATAGTTTGGATCTAAGTGGCACCCTGAAATAGTTGAAGATGCTTGCAACTCACCTAGGCCCCATTCAGTAAAGCTTCCCAATATAGGACAGCATTTAAGCACATACTTAATAGGGATAGACCTAAGCCCATGCTTAAATGCTTTCTTCAACCAGGTCCATAATTAATACCACTGTCAGGGCTATAAAAGCCTTTTTACTACTTAGGCCACTCTTCTACGTGACAACTTATATCAAATATTCATAAAAACAGTAAAAAAAAATAAAAAAAAAGAGTGTTAAATTCCTTACCATAACTTTAAACAGAATTAGCCCAGGCTCTCACTTGGGTGTTCCCCAGGGCTTAATTTCAGCCAGAGCTGGCTGGAGCGGAGCTCTGGCAAATATTTTCAAACCCAATGGAGTATTTGTAGCATGCCAGAGTTGGGGCTCTGGGAAATACTTGATGAGAATTTAAGCCTTGGTGTTGCCCCTAACTCCCCACCCTCCTGTCTACACTCAAAAACCTCTAACCCAAATTTAATGGAGTTTTCAACCCATGCTAATTGGCTTGGTTGTTAGAGTCTGGGTTCTGTTTTCACTCGGGCTGGTAACCTGCTCTGCAGTGCAGACACAGGCTCAATGACTCAAGGCTGACAGTCCTTCTGTGTCTTCCTGCAATTCCCTCTGTGCACGAAAGGACTGATATTTTCCCCCATAATTCACTGGAAAAGATCAGAGAAGCTCAAATAACCAGGGATATGCCCGAGAAGTCCTAATGACACACAGTGAGGATCCAGTAAATTGGGAAGGCTTTTCCTGTATGGCTATTTACCTGGGCTAACTCTGCAGACATATCCCAGTAATCTGAGTGAGGCTATCAAGAGTGACGGACGACACAGAGGTGTTCAGTAGGTTTATGGCCTAAGTGTATCTTAAAAAGGAACTGGCCGCGATTCCACTCCCTATAATTTACTGGCAGTAGCAAAACTTCAACAAATAAACAATGAGGCTCAAACATCACTTCTTCTTTCAATCCATGCTCCTGATGATTAGCTAAGGGGGCTGGGGACTGCAGGATAGTTTCCATTCTGAAATACTAAAGATCAGTATCTTTAGTATTTTTAGGAAGAACAGTGGCAGCTAGATATTTGAAGGGAGGGACCATTTCTACATCTATTGAATTACAACATTCTCCACTGACTCCACAATATTATTATCCCTAATCTATGTTTGGATTAAACAACAAGAAATTATCTCAACAGATATAATAAGAATATTCATTCATAGCAGTACATTTTCTAAGTGTTGCATAGAGTTTACCTAAGTGACTCCCATTGACTTTAGTGGCTGTTCTGTTTCTAAACGGTCATGCAGTGCACATCTATAATGTACACATAAACATTATAAAAACCGCAGACAATTAAAATGAGCTGAAATACAAACTGACTGAAAACTCTTTACAAAATAAAGAGTGACTGCCTCTTGATGGAAAGTCGCACAATCTCCAGCAGTTAATCACAAATGAAATTCTGACGGTTAAAACAGATTTATAGCCACATCACAGAATTTATGCCCAAGATGGCCAGTGGTTTTTCATACAGAGGATAGCAATTAAATTACTTAGTCTGCTGAAGTAGTTTTTCAAATGACCAGAGGATAGTTTTATGATCAATGCACAATGTATATCATTGTAACAAAGAATGGCATTTAGTCGAAGTGCTGACCTAACAGGGAATCCTTGTAGTCAAATGCCTTGCACCACACAAAACTAAATTTACTAGATGTGGATCCAAAATGATGTTACTCCTATATTCAGCTGAGCAGCACCTCTAAAGTATCCTGGGTTGTGTGGAGGGCTCCAGATTCAGGGCAGGTTTTTCCTGCGCCTCTACACTGAATCAGAGCCACTCCACTGGATCAAAGCCACTCCACATTGTATTAGGTCTTCTGCTGCCCTTCTTCCTCTCCCTTTAAAAGGAGCAAAGAGAGGCCTCTGAGGGTGTGACATCTTCCTCATCCATCCCTCCAAAAACAAAATCCACCTATTCAAACACCAACCCCAAACTGATGAATATAAGAGAAAGTTACTTACAATATAGTAACAGGAAGTTCTTTGATATGTGTGGTCCCTACCTGTATTCCACTGTGCATACACATGCACTCCGTGTGCCCAGAGTCAGAGAATTTTGAAAGCGGTGTCCGTTAGTCTGCACATGTGCTCTGACTCATCTCATGCCTCTGAGCAAGGAGATTAACTGCCTCTCCAGTTCCTTCTCCACCTCAAATCACAGAAGATACGAAGCAGAGGGGAAGGAGGGTGGTTAGTGGAATACTGATAGGGACCACGCATCTCGAAGAACCTCCAGTTACTATAGTAGAAGGTAAGTAACTCTCTTTTTATTCAAGTGTTGGTCCCTGTATGTATTCCACTGTGGGTGATTGACAAGTAGTACTGAAACAGAGGAGGGTGAGAGGTCATAGATGGCAGAGCAGAATGAAGGACTACAGTTCCAAAAGATGCATCAGCAGAAGAGTCCTGTACCAAGACATAGTGTCTAGCAAAAGTGTGGACTGAGTTCCACATAGCTGCATTACAAATATCAAGTAGAGGGACCTCTTCAAGCATCACCATAGATGTTGCTTGTGCTCTTTTGGAATGAGTTCCTACCCCATGAAAAGGGGAAAGATTAGACTGATAGCACAGTAAAATACAGCCTGAGATCCATGTCAAGATTCTTTGAGATATGGCCTGACTCCTGACCCTTTCCACTATAGCAACAAATAGTCTAGGGACTTCCTGATTGTTTTCATTCCCTGCAAGTAAAAGGCTAAGGCTTGCTGAATGTTGAGGGAAAACAGACTTTCTACTGAGGATATGTGAGGTTTTGGAAGAACACAGATAAGTGGATAGGCTGTTTCTGATTAAACTGAGAGACTACTTTGAGGGTGAAGTTAGGATATAAGCATAATGAAACCTTGTCCTTACTGAATATAGTGTAAGAAGGACCTGCCACCAATTCCCCAAGCTCACTAACCCTCCTGGCTGAGGTGATGGCTACCAAGAATGCAACTTTAATGGATAGGAGTGACATGAAGCAAGAAGCTTGCAGCACCATTGAAAAGTACCGCTTTCAGTTTATGTACTGGCTGCCTTGGTGCTCCGGTCCCAAGATTGGGATATGCGTTCCATCTATTGCCCCACCACAGTTAGGGAATCCCATTGCAGCAAAGCCATCCACTATGACCTGCACATTTCCCAGAGTCACTACCCTTGATAGCAGCAGCTCAGTGATTGCGTTGGCTACTTGGATCACAGCAGCTCCCACAGTAGATTTGCCCACTCCAAATTGATTCCCGACTGACCAGTAGCTGTCTGGCGTTGCAAGCTTCCAGAGGGCTATCGCCACTTGCTTGTGAACTGTGAGGGCTGCTCTCATCTTGGTATTCTTGCGCTTCAGGGCAGGGGAAAGCAAGTCACAAAGTTCCATGAAAGTGCCCTTACGCATGTGAAAGTTTCGCAGCCACTAGGAATCATCCCAGACCTGCAACACTATGCGGTCCTACCAGTCTGTGCTTGTTTCCCGGGCCCAGAATCGGCATTCCATGGCATGAACCTGCCCCATTACCACCATGATGTCCAAATTGCCAGGGCCCGTGCTTTGAGAGAAGTTTGTGTTCATGTCCTCATCACTCTCATCACTGCACTGCCGTCGCCTCCTCGCCTGCTTTTGCAGGTTCTGGTGCTGCATATACTGCAGGATAATGCGTGAGGTGTTTACAGTGCTCATAACTGCCGCGGTGATCTAAGCGGGCTCCATGCTTGCCGTGGTATGGCATCTGCAGGAGAGCAGAGTGGCAGCGGAAGCGTGACGATGGATTGCAGCCCTATTGCACCATCTGCTGCCAGAGCAGGAGAGCAGAGTGGCAGCGGAAGCGGTCATTCAGTCGTTCGATGACGATGGTTTGCAGCCCTATTACATCGTCTGCTGCCAGAGCAGGAGAGCAGAGTGGCAGCGGAAGCGTGATGATGGTTTGCAGCCCTACTGCACTGTCTGCTGCCAGCAGCACCCAGGACACAACAGCGGTGGCTGAGCTGAGCGGGCTGCACGCTTGCCGTGGTATGGCGTCTGTGCGGAAAAAAGGTGTGAAACGATTGTCTACCGTTGCTCTCACGGAGGGAGGGGTGACTGACGACATGTACCCAAAATCACCCGCGACAATGTTTTTGCCCCATCAGGCAGTGGGAGCTCAACCCAGAATTCCAATGGGTGGCGGAGACTGCAGGAACTATGGGATAGCTACCCACAGTGCAACGCTCTGAGAGACGACGGTAGCCTCGGTACTGTGGACGCACTCCGCCGACTTAATGCGTCGACTGTATAAATCGCTTTCTAAAAAATCAACTTCTATAAATTCGACCTAATTTCTTAGTGTAGCCATACCCTCAGTGAGTACTGAGAGAACAAGGTGCAAGTCCCATTGAGGAGTAAGCTTTTTTATAGGGGGAAAGGTTCTGATTAGGCGTTTCCAGAATCTGCTAGTCAGGGGGTGTGTGAAGAGCAAAGGCAGATAGCATGCACTGATTGCTGCCAAGTGGACCTGTAAGGAAATGACAGATAAACCTATAGTCTTCAAGGTAAGAATACAGTCCAGAATGAAAGGAATATTTGTGGCTTCTAGAGAAACACATCTTCAATGTGCCCAGATAAAGAAATGCTTCCACCTTCCTCCTATTAGAAAGGATGTTCTGTACAGCTTCAGAACATGACTGTTCTAAGGATGATGCCCATTAGGCTCGACGTGAAACGGTTGTGGGTTGCAATGTCTGATCGTGCCATTCTCCTGAGTCAGGAGATCAGGAAACATAGGAATAATTATTGGTGCCTGAGATGACATGTGTAGGAGGTTCGGAAACCATAACTGTCTGGGCCAGTTGGAGGCAAAGAGAAAAACTTGTGTCCTGTCCAGCCGAATCATGCGCAAAACTCGAGGCAGGAGTGGTATTGGAGGGCAGTTTTCTTCAGAACTACAAAAGCCTGTCTCTTTCACTAACAATAAAAGATATTGTCCTCATCCACCTTGTCTCTCTAATATCTTGGGACCAACACAGCTTCAACAACACTGCATACAGACTATGACATTAGCATCTACCAAATAAAAATGCTAAAATTATGTTTCATTAGAGCTTATAAAGGACAATTTTCTCAAAACCCCTCTGCAAACTTTTTCAAAACTAGGAGAGAGAGAAGAGGGATTTTTATTCTGAGCTACAAAAATTAATAACCTTTTAAAATCTGTAAATCTACAGAAACATATACAGGCAGGTACTCTACTGCCATCTACCAGATTTAATGTACAAATATATATCTTTAGCACAGGAAAGCTCTTCCTACAGGTTTAGTACCTCGAAAAGAAACTGTAAATCTCTTTACCATGTTGTTTTGACACAATTTTACTGCTCTAACTAAAATATGACGTTCTTACAATGGTCTCATTTACTATTTCTATAATTAAAATTCTAGTATATATCACTTAATAAGTGCCTCCCTAATCCATGCATGGAGAAAGGGGATGGGGAGAAAGGGCCCTTTCAGCCATACATTTCTTCTGCAGGGAAAGGGGGATGATCCTCCCACACTGCAGTGCACTTTCCCTTGACTTCAGGGAGGACTCTTTAAGGATCTTGGGATCTGCACAGTTGGAAAGGATGAAGAACAGATGGGCCCAGGGTGCCACACATTATCTCTGCACTGGCCTTGTTTGGATTCCAGCTGCATTCTCTTTCCAAGGACCACATCTGTATTAAGGATCCTCCATTACAGAGATCATCAGGACAGCTGTTGGCTGGAGAAGCATTGACAGCACAGTTCTAATGAATACACCCTACCAGGGAGCAGGGTTAGCAGGAGGTTCCAGCATTGACGAGGAGGCTAAAGATGTGGATAACCCTGGCCAACTGTGAATCCTGGGAAATTCAAGAGGTTTTTGGAGATAAACTGCAGCCTTTTCTGGGAGGAGGGCTAATTCACTACCCTCAGGTGAACAGCATCATTCTAATGAAAATTACAAAGGATATTTGAAGTGCTGCTTGGTGACAGTTCAGCCACAAAACAGATGGAATTCTCCATTATAGCCTACTGGTGTTACCAGGACTACTGTGGTATGGTGAATTTCTTTTATGTTGTACTGGTGGAGTATGAAAAATAGGTATGGAATACTTTCTGCATTTTTAGGATGCTAGCTCGGTAGAAATATTCAGGTTGCTCATTAACTGATTAATGGTACCCGCAGCTGGATATTTCACAACCCATCTAGCTCTACTAAAGCCTATTCATCGTATGTACGTGATGGCAGATTTATTAAACACATGTCATCAGTGAATATTATTTCTAATGAAAGATTCTGTACAATTTACATAAGGGTAACATGCAGGCTAAATTCCTCTTAAAGGAATAGTGCATTTCTTAGTTATAATACTGTCAGTAGTGATATCAATATTTACTTAAGATATATGAATGTTTTTAAATTGCGCACTTTAAAAAATACCTGTTACTGTTTTAGTGTCTTCATAATTGTGAAGAACACTGTCTTTCAGTAAATGCTTCTATTTTTTTGCTATAGTAATTCTAACCAGGAAGTGCTCAACTCCAACACTGGACTTGATCCTATAAACTCTTAATACAAGAGGCAGTGCTTATTCCCCTGAGTAGTCCCATCATTGGGATGCAATGTTGGAACTACTCACAGGAATAAGCACTACAGCCACTAATGAGTGTTTGTTGGATTGGACCCATAATTTTGAAAAAGGAAATTCTAGTCTGCAGAAAAATGAATAAGAGGCTATAGACTTATTATCTATATTACAATAACACCGAGAGAAGCCCAAAAAAATGGGGTTCCACAAAGTTTAGCACTATACAAACACATAGTGAGAGGCAACCCCTGAACCAAAGAGTTTACAATTTAAATAGACAAGACAGACAAAGAATGGGAAGGAAAACAAAAAACACAGAGGTGAGTGACTTGCGGAAAGTCATACAGCAAGTCAGTGACAGAGGTGGAAATAGAACTCCAGGTTATAATTCTGTCCCTACTGAAGTCAGTGGCAATACTCCCATTGACTTGAATGGGCCAAGATTTCACCCCAGGTTTCCTGATACTCCTTTCGGTGCCCTGAGCACTAGACCACTCTGTCTTACCCTGTTGCTTTAAGACATACAGTATTCATTTGACTAAAATAATTATTTACTATACAAATAGTATTCATAATAAAGCAGTAGTAAGTTTACCAAACAATACATGCTAATAAATAACTAGTTAAAATTACTATAAAAATCTCCAGCCTGTCTTATGATGTAAAATGCATGGATACAAATGCTAAGTACTGTACCACTTTCTGACAGGCTTCCTATCTGCTAAGTAATTTTAACTCTGATCTCTACTTAGTAGCTATATTAAAGATCTATCCTTTTTGACATCTACAGTGATTATATATTTTATAAAATAAATTTCAGTTTTCCTTCAAGCAAGAACATCTATAAAAAGAATGTATCTAATATACAGCTCTTTGTAGTTGTAAAGTTTGCATTATGTGTAAAATTAAGCAGCATATTCTTGACTGATTTTGTGCACCCAACTCTCATTGACAAATTCTTTTTCATTTATCATTATTTATTTAAGTCACCTTGCTGTAATATATGAATGCTATTGGTGTCAATATCAAGTTGATGTTAGCAAAGGCAACAATACAAATTTCCAAACTGTTTAGCTGCCACTCATGGCATAAAGACACAAAATTCAGATGCAGGATAAGGACAAAGATTACTTCTACTTGCTTTTAAATACTCTTTCTAAAAATATGCATTCTAGTCTTGCACATGTCCAAATTGTAATTTGTGGTGGTGATTTGCAAGATAAGATTTTTACTACGTATCAGAAGTAAAATGTGCACACTCTATCACTCTATACCAGTGGTCTCCAAACTTTTTTGATCGCGCACCCCATCAGTAAAAAAAATTTGAGCACGCACCCCCTGTTGCGCCGGCTCTACCATTTTTGCTGAAGCAAAAAAACAAAAGCCGCTCGGCCTGACGAAGCACTTTGGAGACCACTGCTCTATACTATGTAAAGCAGGGGTTCTCAAACTGGGGATCGTGACCTGATGGGGGTCGCGAGGTTATTACATGGGGGGGTCGCGAGCTGTCAGTCTCTACCCACAAACCCCGCTTCGCCTCCAGCAATTATAATAGTGCTAAATATAAAAAAAAGTGGTTTTAATTTATAAGGGGGGGGTCTCACGCAGAGGCTTGCTGTGTGAAAGGGGTCATCAATACAAAAGTTTGAGAACCACTGAATTGTAAAGGAACCACATCCACATATTTTTCAAGGGAATTAAATTTTAAAAGCTTGAATGCAAACCATAGGAGACCTGTTAGGTTATGCAATTTTAACTTAATCAAATTAAGAGTGAACCTCTCCATCACTGAAGCATATTCTCGTATTACCATTTGTCAATGTGTCTTCAAATTTCAAAACTACGCGTACTACTTATTTGTGTGTGAAAAGGCCATATACCTCACTATATTAGTAATACAGTAAAGTAACTGAGGGCCAAATTCACCACTGGTGTACATGGGAGCATCTCCACTGATTTACATAACATGGTGATGGGCACTCTTAGAATATCTTCTATCCAGGATTCAAAATCCTTTGATGACACATAGGGTGGTGGGGTGTGCTGGGTGCTTTTCCCTCTCACTTCCTCATATACTGTGCTCAGCTCAAGGTTTGGGGGAGGGAAGAAGTAAAAATGTTTCCACTTTAAAATGGTACAACAATCATTTTCACAGTATGCTGAAGAGCTAAATTGCCCATGAACAGTGCCTGGTGTATTAGAGGTACTGCATGGGGGGATAGAGAGAGACAGCAATCAGCCACTAGCATTCTAATTTTGGGTCCTGTCCATGGGTTGAGAAACAATGAAATTAGACAAAAGAACCTGCTTACACCATCAGTTAATTCTAATAATTCAAGTCTCTGAGAGCAACACAGGAACAGTTGGGAGCAGTAGACACAGCAGCAGGAGCCTGGAGAGCCTCAGCTAGAACACTCCGCCCTTCTCAGACTCTAGCAGGGTTGAAGGAACCCTTCCTCCCCATCCTGGGGGCTCAGCGCCCTCCCCTATTGCTGGGGAAATCAGAACAGGGCCACCTAGTAGTAAAACTCACCCTGGGAGCAGAAGAAATAATCCCAGTAACCGCAGTGTATAATGAGGCCCCTTCATAGCTCCCAGGCACCAGTGCTGTCTGAAGATTGATTTTAAAATTGTCACTCTGGTTATTTGCTCTAAGATCATCCCTGCCCTTTCCCTGAACCATTGTTGCCACATTTGCTCTCCCTAACCTCCAGGCTTCTCTGCACCTTTCTGTCTTCCATCTATTTCCCTTTTCTCCCCTCCTATTCAACATCCCTTTCCCCCTTCTTCCCACTCCCTTGCCCATTTTTTTTTACATTTCATCTGTGATTCTCCATCTGTTGCCTCTCCCATCATAACAAAATTGAAAAAAAAAATGAGCTAACAAGACATTTTCTCATCATTACCCTGATCACTTTGCCTATTCACAGCACCTCTTTCCTATAAGATTTTTCTGGTATTTTGAGTCTTTTAGATAAGATCTTCAGGATGGGGGCCATGGGTGGGATTCACAAGGGGGACTTAGTCTGAGCATTACAACACCTAACTTTTAGGTGCCCTGCTCCCACCCAAGTGGAATTCACAACCCCTGGTTAGGCACCCAGACTCCCTACACAATACATGGGGAAAATTAGGGGCCTAAGAATGGGATTCCCAAAAGGCAGCCCACTGAGCAGGAAGTAATCTAAACTAGCCAGTAGGAAATGCCAATGAGAGGAGTGTGATCTAAGCTCCACCCCTCAAAGGAGTTAGGCACTTAACTCAAAGCCAGGGATTTGAACCCAGGTCTCCCACAAGAATGCCCCAACCACTTGGCTATGGAGTGGTCTGGGGTGGGTCTCAATATCTTCTGCTGAAGCTGTTACACTTTGTATAGTTAGTCATTGGAGCAGGGACTTCAACTTGGGTCTCCTATATCCCCGGTGCGTTTCCATGGGTTTATACAGTCAATTTCTCTCTGGCCCAATGGCTATTTAAGTATTTTATACAAGGTGGAACAGCTTCATCAGGAGAGAGAGGGAGGGAGGGGGAGAGAAAGAGAGAGACGCCTCCACCCCCACAATACCCCACAGGCATGCTGTAAGGCAGCATTTGAGCACATGTGCCAGATCATGCCCCATAGGTGAGATGGCAGGGGAATGCCTACTTTGTGAATACCACTGGGGCTTAGGCATGAGGTAGGTGCTGAGCTGCTTGGCTGTGTCAGGATTGAGGCAGCTGTGCGCATACCCAGCAGCAGAAATGTAGGTGCCATAAGGATTTTACCAGTGGAAACATAGATGCCTAGGGTGTTTAGCTGCCTATGTGATTAGACTGTAGTTGAATAGGGGTTTTAAAGATCTAAATTTTAGCCTCAGGTGCCTAAAGTATACTATGTGACTAAATCTCACTTGTGAATCCCACCCCATATCTTTATTGCATATCTGAACATTAGTCAGCACAGTGCAAACACAGTAACACGGCTACCACTCTGAAACCTGTCACCATGCAAGACACTGAATTTAGCCATATGAAGTGGAAATCCATCAACTTCATGAAAAAACTTGTGCAGATACAGACAGACATCTTCCTTTCCAAATGCAAACAGATGGACATCATACCAAAAGGACTGAAGGTAAAAAATCCATTACAATCAACATACCACACAGACTATGGTGAGAGATTGTGACACACACTTTCAAAGAGACTGTGGAACCACCTGATCAACATCCTATACAGCAAACAGGGGAAGATCAAGAATGAACTCTAATTGTCTCATTAGCACTGACCCCCCACTTGGTAAGGCAACTCCCATCTTTTCATGTGCTGTGTATTTATACCTGCCTACTGTTTTTTCCACTCCATGCATCTGATGAAGTGGGTTTTAGCCCACAAAAACTTATGCCCAAATAAATTTGTTAGTCTCTAAGGTGTCACAAGGACTCCTCATTGTTTTTGCTGATACAGACTAACATGGCTACCACTCTGAAAACAGTCTTAATTGGGGCTTCTGAGTGAAACAGTAATTCTATTGCAATCATTGTCTTTCCATGTGTTTGTGCATCATTCAGCACAACGTGAGGTCATCCTCCTGATTAGGTCCTTTGGGCACTTCCACAGTATGGGCAACACTAACTTGCTCTGTGGAACAGATCTTACCAGGCTCACCACTCTGTGCAGAGGCTGGAGAGCAGGACATATGCAACCACTGCCTTCCCCCTGTGGAGGTAAATGGGGATTGGGCAAAGGCAAAATGTAGGAGAAATAATCTGTGTCTGGTATAGGGCTGGTATAAATTATGGCGCCCCCACAACCACGGGAGAATCTTGGAAGAAACTGTGAATGAGTTAAAGTCCATTTTCTCTGGGGTAAATAGACACTGTTCCTTATACGGGGCAAGACAAAGGTTCAATATTGCTGAATATCATAATCATCAAGACTTGTTTTTAAGCTATATTTTAATTGAAGTATAAAACTAACAGTTAAATACAATAAGCCAACTCTGTCTTTATATTGCCTAGAAGAGACCACTATTAATTACACCACAAAACACACAACTTAGTTAATATACTTCAGCCTTATTAATTGTCCTGATCAGAGAACAATAAATGGATCAAGTAATAACACCTAATAAAGATACAGAAAGGGAATACTTTCTTAATTATTATTGTAAATAGTCTTTGCCATTAGAGAGCTAGGACTTAAGCTTTAGTAAATTAAAATGCTTTATAGCTTTTTGCAAAATGAACAGAATCTAGCTGTTTATCATCAGTGTACTGGAGATATTAATTCAGAGAAATGTAAATTATATATGTGGGAAACCTAATTACATATTTTTGTATTTTAAATATAGAGGAAAATTCTTGGTATTAAAAATGGGACAAGTACAAAATGAAGGCTGATCATAATCAGAGCATCCACTTTTTTAATGCTGTAAAATTTTATTAAGTGTGAAAACCAAATACTAGTTTAAAGTAGAATACCAGAATACGATTGTATAGTATTCCTATGGCAAATAACAGAAAATAGAAGCCTAAGGTGATACAGCATTGTGTGCACTAGAATGTAATAAGCTTATAAGTGTCACCATCTACTCCCTATTGAGTTGTTAGCATTCTGACAGCCAGTTACAAAATCCACATTTTGCTTTGTCAGCTTTTATAAACTTCTTCAAAATGTACATGATACCATGTACATGATGTTGGAAATCTTTGAAGGTATGTGGGCTATAATCACCACTAATATTCTCATGCTGATGAAAGACAAACAAAGCAGGGTACTGTATAGAAAGTGAATGAGGAACAAATTTGAGGATCTTCTGATGAC
>NW_020664489.1:345852-371707 GCF_002925995.2 Terrapene triunguis | reverse complement strand
ATGACATTTCCTGACAGGGATGTGCAGGAAGGAATCAGTAAGAAATAAATTCCTGGTGAAAATATGGCTGGCTTCAAGCATAAGGTCTCTATCTGGAATCTTGGCTTCTTGATTCTGTTATTTAGATTATTCATGTAGAGAGCAGCTCTGACTCCTGTGGTTTTATTTTTCATAATAAAAAATATGTAGTAAAGCACTGAGAACCTTTCGGAAGATCTAGAATTCCCCCCCCCTCCCCCCCGCATATCTTTCTTTGTTTTGGCTACAAAAAGGACTGGTGGAGCTATGAGTTTCCTGAATCTGATTAAAGTACAGGTTGTAACAATGCGGCCTTTGGCGGGACACTACTGAGAGTATCAATTCAGGACAAATTGCTTAAAGCAGGGCAGTCGCAGCCCAAGGCTGGGGGTTCTTTGCACACCAAACCAGCCAAACAGACAGGACTTTGGTTTTACCTCACTGGCTAAGCAGAAGTCATACATGCAATATCCTTAGACACTCCAGCTTCCCAGTATCACCACCAGCACCACTCCTTATGGGGATGAATGGTTATGAAAACCAATACCCCAGTAAAAGAAAAAAGCTTCTCCCGATCCCAAAGGACCAAGCCCCAGACCCAGGTCAATATACAAGTCAGATCTTACCCACAAATCATGCTGTTGCCAATCCTTTAGAATCTAAACTCTAAAGGTTTATTCATAAAAAGAAAGAAATGTAGATGAGAGCTAAAATTGATTAAATGTAATCAATTACATACAGCAATGACAAAGTTCTTGGTTCAGGTTTGTAGCAGTGATGGAATAAACTGCAGGTTCAAATCAAGTCTCTGGAGTACATCCACAGCTTTGTTGGGTCATTCAGTCCTTTGTTCAGAGCTTCAGGTTGTATCAAAGTCCCTCCAGAGGTAAGAAGCAGGACTGAAGACAAAATGGAGATGATGCAGCTGCCTTTTATAGTCCTTTTACCACATGGCTTGTGCTTCCTTTGTTCAAAACACAAGCTACCCAGCACATGGCATGGAAAAACCTTAGAGTTCTGTCCAGAGGCATGTCGCTGTATGCCTTGCTGAGTCACAAGGTGTATCTGCCTTTTCTCAATGGGTCAATTGTATAGCTGATGTCCTTAATGGACCATCAAGCAGGCTAGGCAGTGCTGATGCCAAATTGTCTGGGGTGTCACCCAGAAGCATAGCACAACTTTGAAATACAGACAGTATAGAGCTTTACATAACATTTCTAGGAAGCTCCTTTTTCAGCAGGGACAGCGGATATGTTTAAGGTGACTTAAAAAAGAATAACCCTTTTTCTTCCTCATCTGTGGAGAAGGGGCAAAGTAAGGTGACTAGTTCTGAGTTTTTGTGCTTCCAAAAGACTTGGTAGGTGGGGAAAAGGGTAGGATGCCAACTTCCTTTTCCAGAGATTATGTACATAGATGTTATGGAATATTAGAGTCCAAAGTGGTCACTTACCCACATCCAAAGTGTCCTTATATGTAGAGATCAAATATTTTTGGATTTAAAAGCCTGAGCTGTGGTGAGACTACTATTTGTGTGCCGTTGGGACCCACTGTGTGCTCAGACTGTGACACAGCAATGCTAAGACAGGGCACTTGTCATCCTCAGAAGCCCTTTCCCAACAGGGCACAGTTTCTCAATTGTAAGGCATATGAACTTAACATAAGAACCCAAGAATGGCCATAATGGGTCAGACCAATGATCCATCTAGCCCAATATCTTGTCTTCCGACAGTGGCCAATGACAGATGCTTCAAAGGGAATGAACAGAACAGGGTAATCATCAAGTGATCCATCTCCTGTCATCCAGTGGAAAGCTTCCAATATTTTGAAAAAAATATATATAGTGGGTGGGATTTTTCAAAGACTGATTTTTTTTCAATTGGGATTTGTGCCCCTAAATTCAGAGATTCCGAGGCCAGAAGGAATCACTGTCATCATTTAGCCTGACCTACTGTATAACACAGGCCAGCAAGCTCCCCCAAAATAATTTCTAGAGCATATCTTTTAGAAAAAAAAATCCAATCTTGTTTTTAAAAGTATCAGTGATGGAGAATCCACCATCACCCTTGGTAAATTGTTTCAAAGGTTAATCACCCTCACTTTTAAACATTTACTTATTATTTCCAGTCTGAATCTGTCTAGCTTCAACTTCCAGCCATTGGATCATGTTATACCTTTCTCTGATAGACTGAAGGGCCCATTATTCAATATTTGCCTCCCAAGTAGATATTTATAGACTATAATCGAGTCACCCCTTTACCTTTTTTAAAAATTGGCACACCTTAACCTTCTCTTTGTTAAGCTACATAGATTGATGTCCTTGACTCTATCACTATAAACCACATTTTTAATTTTTTAATCATTCTCATGGCTCTTCTCTGAACCCTCTCCAATTTATCAATATCCTTCTTGAATTGTAAACCCCAGAACTGGACACAATATTCCAGCAGTGGTCACACCAGTGCCATATACAGAGATAGAACAAGCTCTCTACTCCCTGTAGAGATTCCTCTCCTTGTGCAACCATGGGATCACATTAACCCTTTTGGGCACATGTTCACACTGGGAGATCATGTTCAGTTGACTTTCCACTATGACCCAGAAATCTTTTTCAGTCCCTGCTTCGCAGGATAGAGTTCCCCATCCTTTAAGTATGGCCTATGTTCTTTGTTGCTAGATGTCTAATTTACATTTAGCCATGTTAAAACACATATTGTTTCTTTGAACTCAGTTTACCAAATGATCCAGATCGCTCTTTGTCATTGACCTGTCCTTCAACATTTGTCACTCCCCCAATTTTTATGTAATCTGTCATTTATCAGTGGTGATCTTATGTTTTCTTTCAGGTCATTAATAAAAATGTTAAACAACATAGGGCCAAGAACTGATCCCTGCAGAAGGCAACTAGAAACATACCCACCTGAGGATGATTCCCTGGTTAGTTACATATTGAGACCTGTCAGTCAGCTAGCTTTTGATGTTTGCCATATTAATTTGATATTGTTTTAGTTTTTAAATCAAAATGTAATATCAAGTCAAATACCTTACAGAAATCTAATTATATACATCAACACTATTATCTTTATCAACCAAACTTATAATCTCCTAAAAAAAAAATTAGTTTGACAGGATCTTTTTTCCATAAACCCATTTTGACTGGCATTAAGTATATTACCCTCCTTTAATTTTTTATTAAATCCCATTATCTTGCCTAGGATCAAATGTCAGACTGACAGGCCTATTATTACCTGAGTCATCAAGTTTACCTTTTTTTAAAATTGGCACACCATTAGCTTTCTTCCAGTCTCCTGGAACTTCCCTAGTGCTCCAAGATATATTGAAAATCAACAGTAACAGTCCAGTGAGCTGCTCAGCCCACTCTTTTAAAACTCTTGGATGCAAGTTATTTAGACCTACTGATTAAAAAATGTCTAACTTTAGCAGCTGCTGTTTAACATCCTCCTGAGAAATCACTTAGGCACTCTTGAAAATCCCTCCCAATATACACAAACAGAAAAACAAAACCAACTTCGGAATTAGCAGAACGTATTTTTAAAAACTGTTAAGCACAATGTCAATTCTACTGGTACCATGAGCTGGTAGGATAAGAACTCTTGAAATGCATGTCATACCAATAGTTTGACTCCTTTTCCAGTACCTATACAAGGTACTGAACTATTAACGGGTTAATTCCAGTTAGACATTTCTAGCTTAGTCCCAGGAGATAGAAGAGCAGACTCAAATATCATCAAGACAGCCACCTAAAATATCTAATACACTTGATAACAGAGACCAAAAGAGAGCTTGTATGTTCATGGAATCACACCATATTGCTATAACACTGCAATAACACTTTTCCAGACTACAGACATCAAACAAAAATCTAGACTAACATGTAGGTTAAAACACATACCCAAACCAAAACAAAAAAACAAAACAAAACCCAATAGACTGTCAAACCTCAGCATCCATCCAGTATTACACAAGCACACATGTACCTGACATCCTATATCTTGCCCTTGGTTTCTTCTATGAGATTCAAACTAGTTTAAAGTAGAATAAATTGACTTAGAGTGACAATTATTTCAGACTTGAAACTATTAAAATAACTCTCCTCAAGAATACATCCAACCAAGACACGGTCTCCAGACCAGAATAGACTGGAGAGACAAATATGTGAACTGATGTCAAAATCTGAAAATGAATTGCATAAATTCAGAAAAGCAGGCATATCAAAAAATTGACATCCTCTAAATGGCTCAGAATAGTGATGCTAGAGAAATAACAAAACATAAAAGAAAAATAGGAAACGGAATTTCTGCGTATAATAAATATCTTCAGGCCAGATAAGATTAAAATTCACAAAGCACGACATTTCTTACAGGGAGATAAATCCAATGGGGGGGGGGGGAACAAAACAAAACATCAACACCCAAGAAATCACCAATAAAATGAAATCAACCTCCCAAAACCTGCTGGACAGGATTTAGGCAACTAGCACATATCATACCTTTTTTGGGTGGAATACCCATATTTTTGTCATATGTAAAAAAGTTATAGCAAATATTTGACATATGATACATTGATTAAACACCTAAATAAAAAGAAATATTTATTCAGAATATCAATAGGAGGAAGGAATATGAATCACCAAACTACTGAGAAAGTCCAGCAGTTACTTTGCTAAACAGAAGTCAAGAAGTTTATGGAATAGATAAATATTTAGGTTTAGATATTTGGAAGTATTTGTCTTTAGCCAATAAGACACTTATAAAAGTGATTAATCATCATAGCAATAGTGGTTCTTCTAGATTACTGCTTGTGTGGACCCTTACTCTTGGGAGCTGTGCTCCCATGGCATGCAAACTTGGAATATTTTAGCCACACATGTCCTTTGGGATTGCCTATGCACCCTCCCTTATGTCATACACTGAGACCTGTGGGTATAAATGGTATGTGGTCCCAACTGTCCCATAACTCCTTTCAGTATTTCAAGAATCCACAGTCAATATAGTAAAAAAAGCAGAGAATGTGGGCCATTATATCCTTATGAAATACATTGTACTTCAAAACAGGTTGTCTGGTTTCAGTAAACCCAGGGAGGTCCAGGAGACCTGGACAGGGTAGACATTGGGAGAGGATAAGGTCCTCTACTGTTGTCATATCCAAATAGAGGTGGCTGTGTCCAAGTACCAAGGGACCTTGCCTTGGGAATCAAGACCCATTCATGACTGCAGTGAGAATGTCTCCTGGTCCCTTAGGCCAAATCTCTACCAATAGAGGCTCTGATGCCAAAGTCTGAAGCATGAAAGGAGACAAGGATTCCTGCTAGGGTCAACAAAGAATAACATCACACAGGTGTTCAGTTCTCCCTTGGGTTAAAGGAAGCACCAAATGGGTCATTGCTAGAACCTCCATATCCCTCAGTGCTGAGGGTACTGTTCCAATTTCTGTTCAGGACTGATTATGGGCTAAAACACTCTTCATTGTGCACTATTCAGAAAGATTTCATTCTCTTATACAGGGTTCAATTGTGCCTTGAAGTACTCTCCCCTGAGCAGGGGATAGTGTGGAGACAACCATCCAGTGGATCTCAGGAATTGCACAACGAGCACGGTGACACATAAGGTGAGAGCTCCCATTTACAGCATATTCACACTTGTGTCCCTGGTTAGGTCTGCTCCATGCTTCCTCCCTGCCTCCTTTAGAGTGTCTTGTGTACAAATGGAGTTGTCCCAGCAGGTACGAGGAAGAACTCAGGGACCGCAACTGTGCCTGAGTGGTGTAAAAAGGACTCAGAGAATGGGAGTAGCTATTTACAACCTCCCACTACTTACATAGCCATAGAACAACAGAGCATTATCTGTACCATACTGAATAAATAATACCTGCATGCCTACCCAAGGCTAAAAATTATGTCCAAATACCTAGGTACATACCCACTTTATGTATAAAAACTTTGACAACTTTAAGAACATAAGAATGGCCGTATTGGGTCAGACCAAAGGTCCATCTAGCCAAGTATCCTGTCTACCAACAGTGGCCAATGCCAGATGCCCCAGAGGGAGTGAGCCCAACAGGCAATGATCAAGTGACCTCTCTCCTGCCATCCATCTCCACCCTCTGACAAACAGAGGCTAGGGACACCCTTCCTTACCCATCCTGGATCATATCCATTAACGGACTTAACCTCCATGAATTTATCCAGTTCTCTTTTAAACATTGTTATAGTCCTAGCCTTCACAACCTCCTCAGACAAGGAGTTCCACAAGTTGACTGTGCGCTGTGTGAAGAACTTCCTTTTATTTGTTTTAAACCTGCTGTCCATTAATTTCATTTGGTGGCCTCTAGTTCTTGTATTATGGGAACAAGTAAATAACTTTTCCTTATTTACTTTCTCTACATCAGTCATGATTTTATATACCTCTATCATAGTCCCCCTTAGTCTCCTCTTTTCCAAGCTGAAAAGTCCTAGCCTCTTTAATCTCTCCTCATATGGGAACCGTTCCAAACCCCTAATCATTTTAGTTGCTCTTCTCTGATCCTTTTCTAATGCCAGTATATCTTTTTTGCGATGAGGAGACCACATCTGTATGCAATATTCAAGATGTGGGTGTACCGTGGATTTATACAAGGGCAATAAGATACTCTCTGTCTTATTTTCTATCCCCTTTTTAATGATTCCTAACATCCTGTTTGCTTTTTTGACTGCCGCTGCATACTGCGTGGACGTCTTCAGAGAACTATCCACGATGACTCCAAGATCTTTTTCCTGATTCGTTGTGGCTAAATTAGCCCCCATCATATTGTATGTATAGCTGGGGTTATTTCTTCCAATGTGCATTACTTTACATTTATCCACACTAAATTTGATTTGCCATTTTGTTGCCCAATCACTTAGTTTTGTGAGATCTTTTTGAAGTTCTTCACAGTCAGCTTTGGTCTTAACTATCCTGAGCAGTTTAGTATCATTGGCAAACTTTGCCACCCCACTTTTTACCCCTTTCTCCAGATCATTTATGAATAAGTTGAATAGGATTGGTCCTAGGACTGACCCTTGGGGGACACCACTTGTTACCCCTTTCCATTCTGAGAATTTACTATTTATTCCTACCCTTTGTTCCCTGTCTTTTAACCAGTTCTCAATCCATGAAAGGACCTTCCCTCTTATCCCATGACAACTTAATTTATGTAAGAGCCTTTGGTCAGGGACCTTGTCAAAGGCTTTCTGGAAATCTAAGTACACTATGTCCACTGGATACCCCTTGTCCACATGTTTGTTGACCTCTTCAAAGAACTCTAATAGATTAGTAAGACACCATTTGCCTTTGGAGAAACCATGTTGACTTTTGCCCAACAATTTATGTTCTTCTATGTGTCTGACAATTTTATTCTTTACTATTGTTTCAACTAATTTGCCCGGTACAGACGTTAGACTTACAAACTTGTGGATTTATCAGTTTATAACAATGTAACATTGTATAAAATACTTGTGTTCTGAATTGTATTATTGTATAACCTTAATGTCTGTCTAAAACTTTTTTATGAAGGGGTCTTTGTGGAAGTAGAAGTGAAATTCATTTGCAGTAAAACAGCAATACTTAGACAATACAGATTTTCAGTGTCTTCATTATTATTTCTTTATTATAAAAAGCCTGTTATGGTGTTCATTTTAACTCTGTAACATTGCTGATGTCCAAATAATCCCCTTTATTTTCCCTTCCCCCAACATACACAGATGCTACACTGCTTACCCTTGGAGGATGTTATACATTATCAGAACTACACATGGCTTCCTTTTGAGCCCATCAATGCCATTCCTTAAATTAATATGAACATTTCCTCATCTCAGGAGCTGAGAGCATTCCCTATGCAGCACTACTGGTCCTTGCCAATAAACGGAATGAGAAAGAGGTTATAAAAACTATTAAATGCTCAGATTGACTAGCAATATTGAATATGATCAAAACTACTCATATACCTTACAAAAGAGAAATTTAATGTTTATGTGAAAATACAGCCTTTGCTTTTGAAGTAAAGCTGCTTAATGCCCTATAAGTCACTTTCTTGTATAAGCATTAGTAATATAGTAGGACATTTACAGTGAAGATCCCTTGACTCTGCAGTATGCTGCATTGTGCTGCAGCAAATCTCTATCTTCTACATCACAAAGTCATGCTGCAGCACTAAGAACTTTCTAAACTAAAATATACTGAGGTGTAAACATTCTAAAAATGACTGAGTGATATTCACAGAAAGCCAACATAAAGCCAACACTTTTATTAATCTCTTACGTGTCCTGGCTTTTGTTAGAATGAGAATTTTATAAAATACAATTAGATACCAATTAGCTCACAGACTCACTTCAATATTTACTGTTTATTTAATACATTACAATACTAAACTGTCTTAAATACTTGTTTAAAACAGCTCTGAAACAATGAAGCATGGGATATAACAACCTCTGATTTCAAAATCAGCCTAGAATGAAGACTTTTAAAAAAATCTGTTACTTAAATCAATTGGCAACAATTTTGACATTTCTCTTCTATTAAGTCTAAGGGATTACAAAATACCTCATTTAAGAGAAATCCTGCACCCCCACTTAAGTAGACTCACACAGTGACTCTGTTCACAGCAGGGCAGAGGGATGTTGGTGAAAAAAAGCAAACTAAGCAGCAGAGCAGGAGTGTTAGAAACCACTACTCAGCATAAGTGTAAAGGAAATGTGTATGAAACTCCAACTCATTTCTGCAGTGAAGATGAGGTTAAGAGACTTTCATCTTTCTGCAGTTGATGGTAATGGCAAAATGGCTAATCCAGATGGTGGCAGCAACTTCCCAACTTCCTCACTTGTGCCTCTCTTACTCCGTATTTTAACTCTGGAGTGAGTACAGAAAAGAGGCTGTACTAGAGATCACTTTCAGTTTGGTAGGCATACAACCAGCAGCTAACTTCACAGCTGCTAGTTATAGAAATTGGATAGGATTTGGGTCAGTGTGATAACATCCCTTTTTAGTAAAAACTCCTATTTGGACTACACCTCTACCTCGATATAACGCTGTCCTCGGGAGCCAAAAAATCTTACCGCGTTTTAGGTGAAACCGCGTTATATTGAACTTGCTTTGATCCACCGGAGTGCGTAGCCCCGCCCCCCCGGAGTACTGCTTTACCGCGTTATATCCGAATTTGTGTTATATCGGGTCGCGTTATATCGAGGTAGCGGTGTACTTTCACTTCCCAAACTAGGGGAGCCAATATGATGAGAAACAATTATATGTTAATCAATATGCAGTTGAGGAAATTTTTTTTTCAGATAAGATATACAATTGTTAGAAATTCCCTATATTCAGTGGCTCAGCCAAAGATGCCACAACTATTCTGAAAAGCTCTGGTTGTAAGATCTGCCAACACAGGATATTCAAAAGGTTCTGTTGTCATAAAGTGACATTGAACAAACTGTTCAGAATCAATACTATAATTAGAATGTAGTAAACCTGGGGAAAAAATCTTATGTTTGCACATCTTTCCTCAAGTGTGCTAAAAATAAGACTACCATATTCTGCTTCCTGTAGAATGGGAACAGATTTCTACCAAAGACCCAATTATGCTGTGAATATTAATGACATTTTGAAAGAACTGTATTTCAAACATGGGTATTTTACAAGATATGTTTTTTGATTTCAAAAATATAATTATTTCCACTTATAGGTCAGGAAAAGACACAGAGCCAAATTCAGTCCTGGTGCAAGTTAACATCGATACCTAATTTGGACACAACAATTTGGAAAGTATGATATTATAATTTGGGAGTTCCTGAGCTCAATTCACTAGATTATACACTTCTCATATACCTATTAAAGCACTCTTTTGCATTTTATTGCTTGTAACATTCTTACAATAAAAAGAACTGCTTTAAAATGTATGTATGCCTAGATGTGATCAGAAAAGGGATTAAACAAAAATTCATAGGTTTTAAAGACAGAAGGGACTACTACAATCATCTAGGTCTGACTTCCTGCAGAACATAGGCCATAGATCACCAAATGATTCCTGCATCAAGCCCATAACTTCTAGCTAAGCTACTGCACATCTTTAGAAAGACATGCAATCCTGATTTAAAGACTTCAGATTATAGAGAATCCACAACATGCCCAGGTAAATTGTTCCAATAGTTGATTACTGTTAAAAATGTGCCTTATTCTAGTCTGAATTTTTCTAGATCAGGCACTGGATCTTGTTATGCCCTCCAATATCAGAAATCTTACAGACCATGATCAAGTCACCTTTTAACGTCCTTGTAGATAAACTGACTACATTGGGCATTTTTCATCCCTGACCTGGTTTCCCAATCTTTCTTGTAGCTTTTTCTGAACCCTCTTCAAATGGTTAACATCCTTTTTTTAAAGGGTAGACACCAGAACTGGACTCAGTTTTCCAGTAGATGTCTCACTAATGCTATATATAATGTTAATAAAACCTCCACACATCCATACTCCCCTTCTTATACATCATAGTCACCACACTGCATGGAAAGGCCATGTTCAACTGATTACCTACCATAACCCCTATGTCCTTTTTTGAGTCACTACTTTCCAAAGCACAGTATCCTTCATATGTAAGTGGGGACCTAAGTTCTTGGTTCCTACATGTATATCTTCACATATAGCTGCATTAAAACACATATTATTAGTACTAATATATGAATTACGGTACTACATGGGGCCAATTGAGCATGGGACAGCAGTGTGCTAGGCACTTTAAAGCATAGTAGAGATGCTATTCAAATGAATCCAGTTTACCATATGATCCTTATCTCTCTGCAAATCTGACCTGTCATTATTTACCACTCTACTAATTCTTTTTATCTGCCAACTTTACCAGAAATCATTGATTGTTTTAAAAAACTGAAGTTGTGACAAATATTGCAACCATATGCAGCATCTTTGGGGACAATATTGTATTTTATGTTTAAAGCATTATATATATACACACACACACACACACACACACACACACACACACACATACATACATACACACACCTCTACGCCGATATAACGCGACCTGATATAACACGAATTTGGATATAACGCAGTAAAGCAGCGCTCCAGGGGGGTGGAGCTGCGCGCTCCGGCAGATCAAAGCAAGCTTGATATAACGTGATAAGATTTTTTGGCTCCCGAGGACAGCGTTATATCAGGGTAGAGGTGTGTGTGTGTGTATATATATATATACACACACACCCTTTTTATATATACACACATACAGAGGGGGAGAGAGAGAGAGAGAGATGGGCCAGACGGTATAAGCCATAGAAATATTCATAGCCCTTTGTACGAATGCAGGTTATATCTCTTTGTATGTTCCTGACATACTGGGGGGCTTTCTGCAGAAAATGGGATCATGAAGGGGTGATTAATGCAAAATCCCAACACTGGCTACACAGATACCCAGCTTTTGAAGCCTGACCATCAGGAGAATAGGGAGAGTGACAGTTTTACCTGTTTTCAAGAGGCTTAGAAGAAAAGGTTTTGGGGATATAAAGACTGAATTCAAACAGACTCAGGATCTTTTTGATTCAGCAAACTAATAGGACCCTTTTGTCCATAGGGAACCCAATCCTGCTTGAAGGGTTGGAAGGAGTAGAGCCTATCACAACTGCAGGTGGAAGACGGGCAACTTCTCTTAAGTTTAGTGTGCATATACATTTATTATTTTTATTGTCTTTATATGCTTTTGTATTGAATGAATTCATTCTGCTTGGAAAGAGCTGTGTGATCACTGGCAAGAAGACTGTCCTTGTTTTTGGAGAGAAGCTAGAGAGAGCCGAGGGCTGGTGGTTGTCAGATCTGCTGGAATAATCATAGTGAATTGCATACTAAAGAGGGGATATGAGTCCCTGCCCATAGAGAGGTGAAGGTTACAGGTCTGAGATCTGAAGTGGGTGCCCTCGAGGAGGCGTGTGCGTGTGTGTGTGTGTGTGTGTGTGTGTGTGTGTGTGTGTGTGTGTGTGTGTGTGTGTGTGTGTAAGATGCAGTTAACCCCAAAACTGTGTATTGCATTCTAATGTCTGACTTCTCACCCAGATATTTTTTTTTTGAATGCTAAAACAACAAAAATGCAAATTAGGGACCAAAAATTACCTCTAATGATTAGGTTGACACCACCAAATTGATTCCACTTATGAGATAAAACCAATTTGATCCATGCCTTCAGAGATGATGGATATGGGCACCCCATATTTGGAACCAGATTAAGGAATAATCAACCTAGGCACGTGCCTAGGGCCCACTTCTTGGGTGGGGGAGAGGAGGTAGCATCCTGAGTGGCACCACTACCCTGTGTGCCAGGTAACAATGACACTCACTCAAATTTGGCTCCGCCCCTCATCATGATGGAGAGATGTCAGGGCCAAACCTGTGTGGGCAGTGAAACAACCAGTGCTGCTCCTCCTTTCCACAGCCATGGGGCTCTCTCCACTCTTCCCTGGGACCTGCCTGGCCTCACCTCATCCTGTATCTCCTCTCCTCTGTCCACAGGACTTGCTCAATGATAGCCTCAAGACTTGCTACAAGTATGGGGAGCTGCGGTGAGTGTCTGCACAAGGGAGCTGTCTGGGAGGTGGAAATAAGGGGTTTTGCTTAGGGTTCAGTGATGGGCTAATCCAGTCCTGCCCAAAACTACCCCCTGTCTACCAGCATATCCTCCTTTCAATCCAGGTTGAGGTACAGCCAGCTCTCATCCAAAGCTTCATTCCAGCAGACACTGGGAAAAGTGCTCCAATTAATTATAGAGTAATGATCATCAGCCACACACTGCAGGTAGCAAGCCCACACCACTTCTCTATCTCCCTTAGTAGTCTGACAAAACAGAACTTTGTTGTTCTTGCCCTAGCTAGATATAAGAAAGCAGACTGATCAAGTTTGCAGATGACACCAAATTTGGGGGGTAGAGGGGTTGACAATACTTTGAAGGATAGAGGTAACATTCAGAGGGATCTTGATAAATTGGAGAACTGGGCTATAAACAACAAAATGAAATTCAACAAAGACAAATGTAAAGTGCTACACTTAGAAAAGAAAAACCAAATGCACAAAGTCAGAACAGGGGAAAACTGGCTTGGCAGCAGCACTGCAGAGAAGGATCTGGGAGTTGTGGTGGATCACAACCTCAACATGAGTCAGCAATGCGATGCTATTGCAAAAAAAGTAAATACAACTTTAGATTGCATTAGCAGAGGTATAGCATGCAAATCACAAGAGGTGATAGTACCACACTACTCGGTGCTGGTTAAGCCTCAGATGCAGTACTGTGTCCAAATTTGGTCACCAATGTATAGAAAGGATGTAGAGAAACTGGAAAGGATCCAGAGTTGAGCAACAAAGTTGATCAACGGGATGGAATGCAAGCCATATACACAAATGCTTAAGAAACTGGGTATGTTTAGTTTGGAAAAGAGGAGATTAAGGGGGATATGATAGTGGTCTTCAGATACTTGAAAGGCTGTCATAAAAAAGATGGAGAAAAGTTGTTCTCTTTTGTCATAGGGGACAGGACAAGAGGCAATGGGTTCAAACTACAGCACAGTAAATTTACAGTTAGGAACAGACTGCCTTGGGATGTTGTGGAAGCTTCTTCATTGGAGGTTTTCAAAAGGAGGCTGGATAGCCATCTGTCTTGGATGGTTCAGACAAATCGTACATCTTGTCAGGGTGTTAAACTAGATGACCCTTGTAGTCCCTTCTAACCCTATGATTCTATTATTCCATGAGAGAAACCTCAGGGCAGACACACACATATTTCTATGCTCTAGTTCCTCAGAAAACAAACAAACAAACAAACAAACCAGAGCCATTTGGGAGAAACTGCTAATGCTACTTTTAACTACAGGTATAGCACCAATATCTTGTTGTTGTTGACAATGTTACAGGCAACTGATAGATCTAAAAGAAGTAGTGTTTGTACAACACCTAGCATAATGGGGACTATAGGCACTACTGTATTAAAAATAAGTAATAGATATTTGATCTTTGTTGATAACTAGGACATAATTGACCAAAAGTCCAGTTCAGACTGTAAGATGTATCCAAACCTGAAACTAGACTGATAGAGGTCAATGAAAACTGTGGATTCAGCTATTGCCACAGCTTTCTTGCAACAAGTACAGCACATAACCTGATCTTTTCTTGTTTGCTGGCCAAACTCAAAAAATCCAGAAAAAAAATGAGGTTAGCATTGAACTAAAACTAAATTTTCAGTTTTTCCTTGACAAAACAAGCAATCAAAAAAAATCTCTCTGGAGGATGTTAAATAGAAGCTACTAAAGATAGACATTTTTAAATCAGAAGGTATCCAACAGCTTGCATCCAAGAGTTTTTAAAGAGCTGGCTGAGGAGCTCACTGGACTTGATGTTGCTTTTCTGTAAGTCTTGGACACTGGGAAGTTCCAGAAGACTTGAAGAAAGTTATGTTGTCCCAATATTTAAATAGGGTAAATGGAATGAAATGGGTAATAATAGGCCTGTCAGACTGCCATTGATCCTGGGCAAGATAATGGACCAGTTGATGCTGGACTCAATTAATAATGAACTAAAGGAAGGTAATGTAATTAATGCCAGTCGACATGGGTTTATGGAAAATGCATTGTGTCAAACTAACTGGATACTTTTTATGAGATTACAAGCTTGGTCAATAAAGGTAATAGAGTTGATGTAATATACCTCGATTTTTGTAACACGTTACTTGGTACAGCACAATATTCTGATTAAAAAACTAGAATGATATAAAATTAACATTGCACAAATTACATGGATTAAAAACTGGCTAACTGATATGTCTCAAAATGTAATTGTAAACAGGGAATCATCGAATGGAGTGTGTTTATATTCCCACGAGGATCGTTTCTTCACCCTATACTATTAAATGCTATCATCAATGACTTGGAAAGAAACATAAAATCATCATTGATAAAGTTTGCAGAGAACGCAAAAATTGGGGAAGTGGTAAATAATGAAGAGGACAGGTCACTGATTCAGAGCTATTTTGATCGTTTGGTAAACTGAAGGCAAACAAACAATATGGCTAAATATAAATGTATATATCTAGCAGCAAAGAATGTAGGCCATACTTAAAAGATGGGGGACTCTAGCCTGGGAAGCAGTGACTCTGAAGAAGATTTGGGGGTCATGGTGGATAATAAGCTGAACATGAGCTCCCAATGTGACGCTATAGTCAAAAGAGCTAAAGTGATTCTGGGGTGCATGAACAGGGGAATCTCGAGTAGGAGTAGAGAGGTTATTTTATTGGCACAGTTATGACCACTGCTGGAATACTGTGTCCAGTTCTGGTGTCCAAAACTCAAGAATAATATTTGGAAAGGGTTCAGAAAAGAGACATGAGAATGGTTACAAGATTCATTCTGGGAGCATGTGTAATTCCATGGGCAAGTTAGTGACAGAAAGTAAGGGAGGTGCCATTTGAGTCATAAAAATTTATAGAATCATAATTTCAATGGTGTCACAATCTGCGGCATGGCAGGGGGGACTCACTGCCCACCCGACTCCCAGCTCCTGGTCCTTTTGATAATACGTCATAAAAAATGGGTAAAATTGTGTATCATTCAAAAGCCCTTTCTCCCACCAAAACAGTGGTAGCAAACATGACAAACCTAGAATAATTATGTAGATATATATTTGAGAAAATGTTTAAAAATAAACATTTTAAAATTATATTTGAACACAGCCATGCCAAAAATGCAGCTCCCCCAAAGATAATTTGTGGCCTTTGACTGACAGTATTGTTATCAGATAATGCTCAGAACATTATACATGATTAATTTTTTTAACGTCATACATTACTATAAATGGAAAGAGTGCTTCAAGTTAATTGGCCATCATCTGCAAAAAATAACACGGTTCAAGTGTATTGATTATCAGCTTTATTTATTAACCAAAAGAGCTGTAATGAGGCACTGGTTCAAACATCAACATCCAGCCAGAAATTGCTGGAATCCATCTGCAAACTACATGCACAGAGTTACATAACATAATTACAGTCCCAAATTAATTTCTCACAAAATCTTTGTTTTTACTTGATCATTTTAGGCATCAGTAGGGAGAAAAAGAGTTCCGACTAGTAGCTGAATCTTTGGTAATAGCACTGGGGAGGACTTGGTTAAACATAATGCTCAGTGGCACCTTACCTACTAAAAGAAGTGCACCCATAAACTGAATTTGGCAAGGTTGCAGAGGAACTACATTGAGCCTCAGGAAAAAGTTGAAGAGGACAAGTGCCAGCTGTGGGCAAGACCAGTTCCACACTCCAGTGTACATTCCTCTCTCAATGACCTTTTGCACATGACGGAGAGCTGCAATATCACAAATCAGATCTAGCAATTTGGTGAGGCTGAATTGACAACAAAGTGCAACTTTCAGGATGGTGTGGCAATACATGAAGATGGTTGAGTCTTTGCTGTTCTTTATGGGATTTGCACTTCACAGCAGTGGAAGACTTAGTGAAATACTTTTTACACCTCTACCTCGATATAACGCTGTCCTCGGGAGCCAAAAAATCTTACCGCGTTACAGGTGAAACCGCGTTATATTGAACTTGCTTTGATCCACCGGAGTGCGCAGCCCTGCCCCACCCCCCCGGAGCACTGCTTTACCGCGTATTATCCGAATTCATGTTATATTGGGTAGCGTTATATCGAGGTAGAGGTGTAGTTTAGATTTAACCAATTGTTCCATGATGATTGCCTGGTAGCTTGCTGAAATAAGAGGCATAAAAAAGTCTGACCTTGACATATGGGAGGAATTGTGAAAAAAGAAATTGGGTTACTAAAATGTCAGCAGTTCCCTTCTATGCATTTTGTGCAGATGAAGCCCTAAAACACGAGAACAGTATAATGAAAGTCATTGGGTGGGTTGGTGGGCATAACACAGCATCCAAATGCTCTCTCTCAGGTTTTTCCTGACGCCACTGAATTTTGAACAAACATTAGGCATGGCCGAGATAACTTCCCCAGAAATAACCAAGTACCATCTAGACTCATTAGGTGTTGTTAAATGCCAAGAAGGAACAATTTTAAAGCTACAGCATGAGTTTACTCGCACTGGCAACGCATTTGCGTATGATGGACCAGAGCTCATTGATATCATGATGAAAATAGTCTTCAGTGATGAGATAGCTAAAGATGTCACTCAAATGGCTACTGTGGGTAATGACTTGTATGCAGCCTTCAAAACCTAAAGAATTAGCCAAGGCACCATCAATCTATGGTTTCAGTCATGAAGAACAGACTAAAGATGGACTTGAATGCAAAGAAGAAAGTCAGAGTGAAGATGACAGAAACTATTACAGAGCTAAATAAACACAGACAAGTAATTGTTTGCTCATCTCCTGGTCGTGTCCAGAGCTCAGTGTGATGTTGATCTACGTGAGACTTTGGGAAGGTACGAGTTCACCATGGTACTATGATCGATGTTTGAATGTGATGGAACAATGCATGTGTGCCAGGCAAAAAGCAAACCGATGCACATCTTGTATGGTCTTCCTAAGCCAGCACCTACTGACAACATGACCTGTACCTTATGCCAGCAGAGGCCTTTCAGTGTAGCAATCATAGATTGTAAGGCTGAGGTACAAGCTCTTAAACCAGAAACTGTTAACACCTACCAAGATTTGACCGAACACTTTATTATGAGACTACAGAGAAAATACTGGGCCTATGATGAAGTCCACCTTGCATTTGACACATATGCAGAGAAATCAGTTAAAAGTATTATGAGAAAGAAGCAGCTTTATGGTACTGCATCTGTCCAATACAAAATCACTGACTCCACGAACATCTCCAATGTCACAATGAAGTTACTGTCTCATTCTTTCCTGAAGAGTGAGTTAACCACATATGTTGCAGGAAAAATACTCTAGCATGCAAAGAATTGCTCAGAGAATGTTGTCGTTGCATGGCATAATGAAGCTAGTCTTTCACTGTTCAGTGGAGTTTCTTGGTTGTGCCCAATAGAAGGCTGACACTAAAATTATCTTGCATACCATCAATGCCAAAGAGAGAGGTGCTACTAAACTCCAGATTTTTACATTGGACTCAGATGTTCTAGTGGTCTCTGTGAGATGCTATCCAAGACTTCCTCAAGATTCTGTTTTTGTGCCTGCTCCTAGGGAACAGAATTGTTGTATATCCCTCAGAGATGTGTTCCTATCATTCAGACCACTAAAAGCTGCCATACTCCAGATTTCTATGCCCTTTCAGAATGTGATACTATTAGAAGGCTGGCTGCAAAGATCAAATTATCTTACTGAGAGGCATTTGATTTAGCCTCCGAAGACTAATTCTTTAATATGAAGGTGGTCAGAACAGCGAAGACAGTCACTTATGAGGTCACAAATTCATTGGAGGCATTCGTATGCTGAGTTTACCACTTGAACACCAACATTATGACACTTGCAGAGCTATGTTAATGGATGATTTCAAATAAGAAAATAAAAACCGACAAGGGGTGCATTTAAAAAATGTATAGCAATGGAATCGCTCTGTGATGATCAAGCACATCCATAACTCCCTCCCCTATCAGGCATGGATGGTTCTTGGAAGATGGACTGATCACACCAGTTATGTCTGAAATACCATGTGCTCCCGAATCAGTCCTTTAGCTAATCAAATGCTTGTGTGCAAAGACCAGATGCTCACCACCCTTACCTTTCTCTCACTAACATGTCCATAGAATGAGACTTCACTACATTATGCTCCCAGGCTAATTAGAAAACATGCCTTATAGTGACAGACTAAAGAGCTCAATCTATTTAACTTAACAAAGAGGAAGTTAAGGAGTGACTTGATTACAGTCTACAAGTATCTACAGAGGGAACAAATATTTAATATTCAATATAGCAGAAAAAGATATAACAATCCACTGGCTGGAAACTGAAGCTAGACAAATTCAGACTGGAAATCCAGGGGGCATTTTTAACAGTGAGGTTGAATGACCTCTGGAACAATTTACCAAAGGTGGTGGTGGATTCACCACCACTGATCATCAAGATTGGATGTTTTTCTAAAAGATATGCTCTAGGTATTATTTTGGGGAAGTTCTATGGTCTGCATTATACAGGAAGCCAGATTAGATTATCACAATTGTCCATTCTGGTTTTGGAATCCATCAATCTATGAACATTTCATTCAGATTGAACAAACCATTTTGACACATCATTTCAAAAGTGTTGATTTGAAACTACATGTCAAAGGGCTTTTTTTCCCCTCAAATTCTTTTCCCCAGGTTTTCTTTTCAGCCAAAAATACTTCTGAATTTGTCCCAAACTCAAGAATAGTTTCAGTGCCCTGAAAAAAAGCACTTTTCAGTAAATGTAATGTACGCCAAAAAAATATTTCCCAGCTCTAGCCACAGGCTTCTCAATAAATGAGACAATGCAATAATCAGTGAGCTACTCAAAATGAATAGGTGTTTGCTTTTTTTAAAAGATAAATTGTATATTGATTTTCATAAAGAAATAGTGAAAAGTAAATGACTTGCATCTTGTATAAATTTCCAAATACTGCATCTTTCACAGGATATCCAATAGAATTATGCCATCTTACAACATGTCAAAGATGCAAGACTAGACAATACAAGACAAGACAATGCCACACAGACATAACATGTTAGTGTAGGGGTAATGCTAATAAAATAGGGGAAGTCTTACATGAATAGGGAGAAGAACGAAAGAGGGGACAGGGGAGGGAAAAGGTGGAAGGTTAGATGGAATGGAGGTCTGGTATTATTTGAGCCATCTCAACATTTTTAATTCAAATGTATCTAGGAAAGGAGTCCAAATTTCTCCAAATTCATGTATCTGCTCTCTACGGTGATAAGCTATTCTTTCTTTGGCTGCTAATGCAGACAGGTCCAAATACCACTGCTCTATACTGGACATAAGTCTACTATTCCATTTTTGTAAAATCATGCACTTGGTGATCATTGCAGCTCTCAAGAACCAAGTCTTTGTGGTGGAGTTAAATCCAATTTAGCAGGTAAATAACCTAGGATATCATTTTCAGCTGAGGTTTGGTTGCTTAATTGCTTCCATTTCAACCAATGGGACTACTCTTGTAAATACTATTCTTTGTGAGTAAAGGTTGTAGAATTGGGCTCTAAATTCTACCGCAATTATATGGCAGATAAAAGATAGGTCAAATTTTAGGCCTAAACTTTTAAAAAGTGAACATTTAGATATCTGATAGTACTCTATTATGGAAAAAAAGCTGTTTTATGGTCCTTTAGAGATGTAATGTAAAATAAAATGAAAGCCAAATTATACATACTGCAACATACTATAAGTACTTAGATATTTATAACAAATATTTGAGAAGGAATAATCGAACACCATTGCTTACACTGGTCTGCTTTTCTGCTGTTAATAGTGTGTTTCAGAGTGCATGCAACAGTCCCTTAATTTAGTTCCTATATGGTACATTGAAGCCTGGAAATGAAGAGCTCATAAGTAAGACTAAAAGTTCCTCACCATTTTCATGATGCATTTGCAAGCCTACTGTAAATGAACACTGAGTAATTATTCACAGTACCAGTGGGATTACTAAGTAACTACTTTTCAACATGAATAAGAATTGCATAATTAGGCACTAAGAGTAAGAGAAGCACAAGAATTTTGCTTTTATGTCGACCCTAAAAACGTCTGGTTATCTCTGAAGCTGCAGTAAAAAACAATCACTTTCGACTCAGTTGTGCACAATCCTCTATGTCAGTGATACTCATGAAAATTTTGTTGGCATATGCTTAATAACAGAACAAATGCTGGGTGAAATATTCTCTCTGTGTGTGGTGCTTAGTAGAGTGATAGTACTACAATAGGTAGTAATAATAATGATAAGAAAATATATTTTACTTTCAAGTTTGAATGCATTACCAACAATGATTAAATAGCACAGAATAGTGCCTCTAAATATGATGCAATACCAAATATCTCTATTATTGTGAATAATTAGTGTTCATTTAGAATTGTCTTGCAAATGTATTATGAAAATTTACCAGCCCAGATACAAAATCTACTCAGTCACCTTGTCCCATTATGGTGATAATGAAATGGGAAATTTCTTACCCTTTAATTTCTTTTCTTCTAGCTATGTCTCATACAATTCTGTGATGCCTGGACTGTTCCCCTCCTCTCTGCAGTTCTAGAGTCTGTTCACTGTTGCAGCACAGCTCATTTTGGCCACATACCCTTCTCCAGCTTGCCACCAGAACAATTCATATAATATGCAAAAACTCTTAGAATATGATAATACCAATAACATTAAAGTCAACAAGTGAACTATGTGCAGTAAGCTATCCAGCCAACAAACTGGAGACATTTAAAAATAATGTTGTTCCTTGGCTAATGAAGCCATTCCAGGTTGGGTAGAATTTTGAGAGATACTGCTAGCAGAAAGGAAATTTTCCATACTACAACTAACTGTCTCCCACAGTTCTGTGATGCATGGGAAGTAGTGAGCAGTAAATATTAAGCAGGGAGGGATAAAGAAAGACAAATAGAGAAATTTCCCCTTGAAAGTAAATGCCTGAATGACAAGTTACTTTTGCAATAGTGCATGCAGCACCTTCTTTCAGAAAGAAGCATCTGCAGAGGACAGAAAATCCACTTTGTAATGTTTAATAAAAGGTATTGCTTGAAGATCATGTTGCTGCCTTACAGATTTCTTCAGCTGAAACACAGGTTTGTTCTGCCCATGATATCACCAGAGATCTTGTATAGTGTGCCTTGATTCCTTTTAGAATACAGTAACTCCCCACTTAGCATTGTAGTTATGTTCCTGAAAAATGTGACTTTATGTGAAACGATGTTAAG
Organism: Terrapene triunguis; assembly: GCF_002925995.2. Lineage (NCBI taxonomy): Eukaryota > Metazoa > Chordata > Testudines > Emydidae > Terrapene > Terrapene triunguis. The sequence goes on along the minus strand of NW_020664489.1, from coordinate 349,810 downwards.
CGAATCCAATTTACCCACAAAAATTAATGTAAATGGGGGGGTTAGGTTCCAGAGAAATTTTTTTCGCCATACAAAACACATTATATACATATACAGTATACGTTTTAAACAATTTTAAATAGTTTAATATTGTACACAGCAATGAATGATTGTGAAGCTTGGTTGAGGTGGTGGAGTAAGAGGGTGGAATATTTCCCAGGGAATGCCTTACTGCTAAATGATGAACTAGCACTCGGCTGAGCCCTCAAGGGTTAATACGCTGTTGTTAATGTAGCCTCAGACTCTATAAGGAAGCATGGACAGAGGCAGGAGGGGGGGAAAAACACAATAAATGCAGATTACACTTCCCTGCAAAAACTGAACATGATCATGAGCCCACGCTATCCAGCTAGAGTGCACAACTCCCTCCTCCTGACAGCACAGGCACGGCTGCACAGGTGCTGACTTTCCAAAGTCCTGGGGGTGCATGCATGAGTGAGAGAGAGAGAGAGAGACGTGCATTGCCCCTTTAAGTATGCTGACCCCACTTCAAGTATATTGCCATTTTAAGCAGATCAGACAGTTCAGATAGGAAACAGCTTCCAGCAAGCTCCCTCCTTTCTGTTCCTGAGCCCTGTCCCTCTCCTCTGCTTTATGGAGCGGGGGACGGCAGGAGCAGGGGGACATCCTGATATCAGCACCCCTCTCCCCCACACCTGCAGCAAGCAGGAAGCTCTTGGGAGCAGCTCCAAGACAGAGGGCAGGGCAGGAGCAGCATAGCACGGGGGGAGGGGCAGCTGAACTGCTGTTGGGTAGCTGCCAAGCCACATACCTTACAGGGAATTTAGGGGAGCTGACAGGGGGGCTGCCAGCCCCCCTGATTCTAATCCCCACAAGGAGGGGCTGCTCTTCCAGAAAATCCTGCAAACAGTGGACAAAGCAGGCAGCTGCCTAACAACGTTATAAGGGAGCACTGCACAACTTTAAACGAGCTTGTTCCCTAATAGATCAGGCAACGTAACAACAAAACAACGTTAACCGGGACAACGTTAAGTGAAGAGTTACTGTAGGCCAGTCTGATGGCTTGAATGCCTCCACTATGCACAACTTAATTCATTTGACCAGAGATAGTTTGGATGCCCAAAGACCATGGCACTTTTGGTGAAAGGGCACAAATAAAGAGCCTGATCGTCTCATCAATTCAGTGTAGCCTGAGGTAAATCTTTAGTGCTGTACATACTCCCACATGATGGTACATGTTTTCAGATGGATGCTGTGGATTTGGACATAATGACAGAAGAATTATGCAAGAAATGGAAAGAGGAATTCACCTTTGGTAAGAAAGACTGTGGGAGTCCTTAGAACCACTATGTCATGATGAAGCACATCATGTGGCTCTTGCATGGATACAGCTGCTAACTCAGATTCATCTAGCTAACACAACAGTGACCACAAAGTAGATTTTGATAGATAGGTATGACCACTGCCTACAGGGTGGGTTGTTAGGGCTTTTAGTACCAATAGCAGATCCCACTTAGGAAAGATTGGTCTGCCTTCAGGTCTAGCCAGTCTTGAGGATATTTGGCTAAGACCCTCAGAATCCTGCTTGTAAGTCACTGCTTATGACTGCTTAACACTTTATGGTGCTGGGCTGAAGACCCTTGTCCAAACTATCCTGAAGAAAATCCAGAATAGCTGGAATTCCAGAGTCGTTGGGGTATGTTTTCTTTTTGGCACCATGAGCTGAACCATGACCAGATTGAGAAGGCTTTTAGTGTGGAAGTCTGTGTAGAGGTCAGCAGAGTCCCAATCACTTTGGAGGATAATCCAAGTGCAATTAATGCTTCACTCTCAATAGCCAACCTGTGGGTTGGAGAAAGCTTGGATCTGGATGGAGAATGGGGCCTTGGTGAAGGATGTCCATTGTCACTGGTACATACAATGGAGGCACCAATGCCATACCTATTAAGTCCAAAAACCATGATGTCCTCTGCTAGCATGGAGCTAGAACTATCAGCTTTGCTTCCCCTCACCTTATCTTCTGAATCACCATCTCTAGAAGTCGATGTGGTGGGAATGTATAAAGCAAGCCCTTTGGCCACCTGTGTGCAAGAGCATCCTTCCCCAGTAACCTGGGATAGCTTCCCTGCTACTTTGCCATTCGCAAGAACAGGAAGTTGCCAAACAGTTTGACTGCCAGAATGCCAAATTTGTGGACGGCACAGAGCCTAAATCCGAACTCTTTCCTTTCTCTGTAGAAAAGTCTTCGTCTAAGGATGACTCTCTCTTAGACTTTTTATATATTTTTCTTCCCCTTTTTGTGCTTCCTGTGGTGTGTGATTTGTTTTTGTTGGGTTTGGTTTTTTTTTGCGGTGTGTGTGGGGGGGTCTGCTTTACAGGAGTCCCTGCATGAGTGTAGCCATGATAGGGTGTGTTGCATCCCTTTTTATAAAAAGCCTTGAGTCCTCTAGATATTCTTCCTTCTGTGTCCTCACACTCTGAGTCCCAGTGCCACTACTTTTGGAATGGGGTCTTGTTCTGAGAATCCCAATTCACACTAGGAATTAGGGAAGCTGTGTAGGACCCCTACTTTTTCCCCCAGGGAGCTGAGGACCATCTTTAAGGTCTTAAAGTTGGATCACTTAAGAGATTTTTTTCTTCTGGATCAGGTCTTCAGGGTAGGGAAGAGGGACCTGACATGCCAGTCTGTCTCTGAGCCCTGTGCCCTGGCAGTGTGAGGTCAGCTTGCTGTGAACAGCTAGGACATAGATCACCCTCCGAAGAGCCTGTAAATGTAGCTGTGCATATAGAGCACTGCTCTGATTTAGCCAGTGTTTGTGGGACAGCCCTGCCATAGCCTGAGAGTGGGGTGACAGAGGATCCCCAAGATGGATAACACTGCAGCGGTGGATCTGGGAGGCTGAGACACCATGGTGCCAATTACCCAATCTGGTGGAGGAGGAGGAGGAGGAGAAGGAAAATAGCTTCATTGCTCACTACTGTCTGAAAAACAAATTAAAAGTAAAGTTGGCAAAGGAAACAGTGTCTGTTTGCTTTGCTCCTGACCAACTACTACCGTGGAGGCAGAAGTTCTGGTGGCAAGTGGAAGAAGAGGGATAGCCAGTATGGGCTATGCTGTAATGCTGAACTGCCTCCAGAGTTGCAGAGAGGGGAAAAGACCCTACTTCACAGAATTGTAGGAGATGCTTGGCCATCAAAGCAAGTTATTCATTCTAAGTAAGTATTATTTCAAATGTTTACACTATTTAAAACATTAAGTAATGTCTCACAATTAACTCCCACAGCAGAATAGAACTCAAAATATGTGAAGTGACCCAAATAAACATTTTACTTATATTACCGATGGAAATAACTGCATAAGTTATTTTAAAATACTTTCAACATTCTGAATTTATAATGAACACTACACAAAAGTTTTCAACATGTAACAGGCAACAAACTAAAAATGTCTCAGTGTGATCTGATTTTCTTATGGAAATGCATATTTATGAACAGATGTCTGGTCTCCTGGGCTGGTCATATTTCAGATGATACTAACAAGAGGTGCAAAATTTAAAACTTACCAGGGAACTGATCATGCGTTGAGAAGAGCGTGCAATATTGGCAGGCAGGCCAAAGAAATCGGGTTTATCATTTTCTGGAAGGCTTTCAATAATATCACGGTAATCCTACAAAAAAAGGAGTATAGATAATTGTAAAAGTTTTCTGTGCAATCACAGCTCATGAAAATCAACAGTATATGGTCAAAAGAATGCCAGCAATATATTTTCAAAATAAACTCTCATTTCATAGGATTTATAATTAATTGAATAACAGCATTTTGTGAACATCACTAAAACAGTACCAGCAACTAAATGAAGTAATGACTTAAGCATATGAACATATGACATGATATACCAGAGAGGCTGCTAATACTGAAACACTGTAATGAAGTAGAACAGAAATCCCAAATTGCTTC
>NW_020664489.1:214332-340852 GCF_002925995.2 Terrapene triunguis | reverse complement strand
GATTGAATTCCAAAAGTACTAACCACATATAAACCCCATTTAAATCAATAGGAGCTAGAGATATTGAACCCTTTTGAATATTGGGTCACTAGTTTTATTGGGATTTGGAACTTAAAGGCCTTACCAAAAAAATCCTTATGGTTTTCATTTAAGTGAGATAAACAGAGGATCCAAATAAGAGCTGGTTGGAACATTTTCAACACAATGAAATTTTGCTGAAATATGCTGTTTTGTGGATGTGTATCATTCAACCAAGGCAGAGGGGTGAAAAAAAGATGCACACACACTATAGTCTGGTAGTTAGGGCACTGGCCTGGTATGTGAGACACCCAGATTCAAGTCCCGGCTTTGCCTGATTTTGGGTCTCCCACATCCCAGGCCAGTGACTGAACCCACCAGGCCACATACAAGCATGCACACTTACTTCTGTGATAATGTTCAAAAGATTTTGGTTTTGATCCAGAAACAGAACAAAAACAAATTTAAAAACCTCAACAGTTGCCACGAAACAGAATTGTCATCCCCCAATCAGCTCTAATTGAAATGATTTGTGGTAACTGAAATAGCCAAATTATTTTAAAAAATATCATTCTATGATCTGCTAATTTTATAAAGATTTGAAATGGAAGACACTCAGAAATACTGGACTAGGCAAAGAAAGGAATCAGCAATCCTTAAGGAGTAACTTACCATCAAAGAGTCCATCAATAACATCATACCCTGCACGGAGATCAGATAAAGAAAATTCATAAAACTTGGTCCAACCCTATCATTAAAACAAACAAACAAAAAGTTAATATGAGTTATGAATCAATGAGAATTAAATGAACATGAAAAAAAGTAAACAAATATAGCTGCTTATAGAACATATATAATACCTAAAACCCGGGGGAAAAAATCTACATCACTGGTTTGAAGCCATCTTTTCTAGGCTGCTGCTAAGAGATACACACACAGGCAGCAGAGAGTCAATATGACAAACATCTCCATCAATGTGTTTAATTTTACATAGGCATACAGGCTAGATGCCATCAGGTGTATGCCAACTTCTGTAGCAACTGACAGTTTTTCTATAAAACTAAATATATTTTAAAAATCCTAGACTAATCAGCAAGGCTTCTTGAAAATGATGCACATGAGCATGCAACTCTCTCCCTTCCCTAACAGCGCTTGTTGCAACAATGACTCATTGATAACTATGACTAGACAACTCACTTTCTTACTCTCAATGGCTTTTTTGAATTTCAGTTTCCTTTCGGACTTTGATAAGTATGTCTGCTTCTTTTAACCACTGCCTACAACACATGCCAACCATTTTACTCCTCATCTTATTTTACCTCTATATTAAGAAAAAAAAAAACAGAAAAAACAATGCAGCAAGCCATCAGCAAGCAAGCAGTGATGCCTGCAACATGTACATTCTTAATCGCTGGCACAGTACCTGGATCCTTATTTGTTGGTGATTGTATTATTCTTTGTATAGTATTAACAAACACTAAATAATTTACAAACAGGTATAAAGACAAAAAGTACCTGTCCCAAAATATTTACAAGACAAAGAGGTATATAGGCACAAAGGGGGATATGCACCATATATTAAATACATTAAACTAGCTGACTGGTAAATCTCAAAACATAAATTGTTAATGGAGATCACCAGCAAATAGCAGTGTTTCTGGTGGGAGTTCTGCAGGGAACTATTCTCACCTCAAGATTATTAAAATTTCTAAATTAAAATATCTGGAAGAAAATATAAAATCATTGCTGATAAAATTTGTAGATGAAACAGAGATAGGTGGGATGGCAAATAATGATGAGAATGGGTCATTCACACAGAGTGACTTAGATCAGTGGTTCTCAAAGCCGGTCCCACTGCCCTTCCCGCAGCCCCCATTGGCCTGGAGCGGCGAACCACGGCCAGTGGGAGCCGCGATCGGCCGAACCTGTGGATGCAGCATTAAATAAACCGGACCAGCCCTCCAGGGGCTTTCCCTGAACAAGCAGTGGACCGGCTTGGAGAACCACTGACCAAGATTACCTGCTAAGATGGGGCAATCAAATAACATGCATTTAAATACTGCAAATGCAATACCCTACATTTAGGGGGGAGGGATAGCTCAGTGGTTTGAGCATTGGCCTGCTAAACCCAGGGTTGTGAGTTCAATCCTTGAGGGGGCCACTTAGGGATCTGGGGTAAAATCAGTACTTGGTCCTGCTAGTGAAGGCAGGGGGCTGGACTCGATGACCTTTCAGGGTCCCTTCCAGTTCTTGCGGATACAGACTAACACGGCTGCTACTCTGAAACCTATGAGATAGGTGTATCTTCATTTATTTATAGGCACAAATACTGTAAGCCATAGTTTCCAGAATGCAATCCCCCATCCTGAAACAAGAACTCTGAAAAGGACTTAGAGGTCATTAGAATCATAGAAGATTAGGGTTGGAAGAGACCTTAAGAGGTCACCTAGTCTAACTCCCTGCTCAAAGCAGGACCAATCCCAACTAAATCATCCCAGCTAGGGCTTTGTCAAGCCGGGCCTTAAAAACCTCTAAGGATGGAGATTCTACCACCTTCCTAAGTAACCCATTCCAGTGCTTCATCACCCTCCTAGTGAAATGATTTTTCCTAATATCCAACCTAGACCTCCCCCAGTGCAACTTGAGACCATTGCTCCTTGTTCTGTCATCTGTCACCACTGAGAACAGCTGAGCTTCATGTGCGCCAGCCCCCTGATCATTTTCATTGCCCTCCGCTGGACTCTCCAATTTGTCCACATCCTTTCTGTAGTGGGGGGCCCAAAACTGGATGCAATACTCCAGATGTGGCCTCACCAGTGCCGAATAGAGGGGAATAATCACTTCCCTCGATCTGCTGGCAGTGCTCCTACTAATGCAGTCCAATGGGCCATTGTAAATAAACTGAACACAAGCTCACATTGCAAACAATCTTTCAATATATAAAAGGAATATTGAGCAAGAATAAGGAGGTAATATTACCTCTATGGTTTATTAGTAGCACCACTATAGGAATACTTGTTCAGTTTTAGTGTCCACACTTGAAAAAAAAAATACACTGAAAAAGCAGACAAGGTTCAGACAAGTGCTACAAAAATGATTTGGTGTCTGGAAAACATGCTTAAAAAATACAAGGCTAAAGGAGCTCTATCACAGAGGTTGAGAGGTGACTTGGATACAGTATATTACCCACAAAGGGAGAAGATAACTGCTACTAGAGGGATCTAATCAAGCAAAAGACATAACAAAATTCAATGGCTGGAAGTTCAATTCAAAAAAATTCAAACTGGAAAAAGATGCAAATTTTTAACAAGGAAGGTAATTAACTAGTCATCAGAACAAGTTACTAAAGGACATGGTAAATTCTCCATCATTTTGAATCTTTAACTCCACCTCTGCCCTCTTTTGAAAAGATATGCTGTAGTGTCAACCACAAATTTTTGGGCAAGATGCAGGTATCATGGAGGAAATGGCTTGTGTCAAGCAGGAAGTGAAACTAGATGAACATAACTGGTCCTTCTGGCCTTAAAATCTGAGTGGTGAAGTTTAGCATATTTTTTATTATTTCCATGATTTCTGTGTGGACTGTTCTAATTTGAGGTTAAATTTTAAGTCTTTTGGTAAATTAACACATCTCTGCATAGAAGTCTAATTTTAGAAGCCTTTATGGACAAAGTACATTTTGAGAAATGACTTGAAGGAGGAAAGCGTGGAAGCATGGCAGACGGGAACAGGCAGTAGGTTTTAGCTTTAGGGGCCAAAATCAGAAAAGGCTCAGTCAAGAGTGAGATTTCATAACGATTAAGTGATCTTAATTTATATTATACTGTTTTTAACAAGAAACAATATTCTATGTTAATCATATTTTTTTTTTCTTTTTTCTTACGACTTTCCCTGTTCTGGGTCGGAAATTTTTATAGCCTACTTCCCAAACTCATGATTGTATGCCTGGTTGTCCTGCAAATTGGTCTATCTAAGGTCTCCTGATATCCGGTTCATGTGCCAAATCTTTGGCCTCTCCCTTGGTCCTCTTCTGTCTATGATCATTGCAAGGGCCATCCTACCAATAGAACACTCAGGTCTCAGTTGGATATGTCCACACCAAAGTACCTTCACCTCCTTCAACTTCCCTTCAATTGGAGCAACCTGCATTAGCCCTTAACCTAATTTTATTTCATGGAGTGGCCAACCAGTTGACCATCTCAATATCTTCTTTTCCATAGTGGAGAGTATGCTGATTTATTTGCTTGTGGCTGGCCATGTCTCTGTTCTGTATACATCTGATCAATGTTGTTATACAATATCCTCAAGTGTTCTAATGTTTGAATGACGCATTCAAGACCAAACTTCCAGTCATAATAAAACAATCACGGGACAGGTTCATTTAGCCTCGGGTACAAATAAAAACAAACCAAATGCAGGGAAGCTTCCTTTTCTCTAGTCTAGGTACCCACAAACCATGCAGGGCTGCTCCCTTCAACCAAGGATCCAGTTAGAAAACAAACAAACAAGTTCTTACTATGGTTATAGTCTCTAGGCTTGAGTATAATTCTTTTCAGTTCAAGCCAGGTAAATAATTCCCCAGTTTTTCCTCTCCCACCCAGAATCTAGGTTCAGGAGGAGACCAGACATCACCCTCCCTCCCTTGAAAGTATCTTTTCCTTTTTTATAGCTTCCACCACTTAGGAGACATAGCTGTCAATTCTACCTCCTAACATTCTACAGGTCCCAGTTCCTCCCTCCAGGTTTGGCAACTTGGTGATCTTTAAGGGCTAGTTTCTACCTTTCTGTTTAGTGAAGAGGCTTTTAATGCTTTCTTGAATCAAACAAGGAGGGAGCACATACACTTTGTCACAGGGCCCCAAACCTGTATCAGAATCAGCTAACTCAGACCTCTAAGTCCATGAAGAGTGCCACTGGAACCAATGGGACTCTGAAAAGCTGTAGGTGTCTGTGCTATTAAGCCCCAGTTCTGCACTGAGGCCATATCCAATCATTAAGATCTCCAAATTAGTAGCCACCAAAAAGTTCCACATCAGTAGCAATATTTATCACTTCTGCATGCCCAAACATACAAAAAAAGTGCATATTTTATTTTAAATAGCAAACTTAAAAGCTGGTAAATATGAAATTATTTCATTATGAAATGAAAGAAAATATTTTAGTAAACAAACAAAATATTGGCAAGAAGTTAGAGTACTTACCTGAGGGATATAATTTCTTCTTTCTTGGCATGCAGCATGAAACCATGCCAAACTAAAAAGTGCACGGGCTCGAGACAAATTGCCCTTTTTACTAATCTGCTCTGGAGTCCAAGATTCATAGGTTCTCATCAAATTCTTTTTTAGGCCTGGAGGGGCCTAGGTAGACAAAAACAACATATGTATGTGTGTTATATATATATATATATAGTTAAACAACAACATCAACAACAGCATATATATATTTATGTCTAAATGTCTAACACTAATTAATTCCTAAATCTTCAAAATTAACTTAATTCGATTTGGAAAATAAGAGAAAAGGATGATTAAAGAATTATAGTAGGTGGCCTAATAATAGAATCATCTTAGACTGGAGATAATGTTGACTCACTGACACGAATTCTGAACAGAACAATAAACAAATTAGAGGGACTGAAATGCAGTATAAGAAAGATTAAGGGAAGACCATCAGCTTGAAATGTGTTCATTTAAAAACAGACTGAATACAAATTTGTTCAAATACAAGTCAAATAGTTTATTGTTTTACAATCACTATTACTACTTATTATTTATATTTCAATAAAGCCTAGTGGTCTTGATCAAGGATCAGGACCCCTGTGCTATGCATATAGTCATAGTACATACATATGATAAGAAGAGACAGTCTCTGCTCAAAAGTACAAGTCAAGAGAACACGCAAACATAAGATGTGGAGAGCACAAGGGAACAGTGAGAAAATTATGATTACTGTAATAAGAAGGTAACATTACATAACAGTTGCCAAGCCATTATCAAGTGTTTTTTGTAGGTATAAGAACACAAGAATGGCTATATTGGCTCAGACCAATGGTCCATCTAGCCCAGTATCCGGTCTTCTGATAGCGGTCAGTGCCTGATGCTTCAGACAGAATGAACAGAAACAGGGCAATTATTGAGTGGAGAGGTGATATCAAAGGGGAGTTATGATTTAAATCATGTTTTCTTATTTGTAAAGATTTTTTCCCTCTCCTTTGAAAAAGAGAATGTTTTTGGCTAATTTCGCCTACTTACAGCAACCTTAAGGTTACTTGTAACAGTAGCAAAATATTTTCTGACTGATTTTTTTAATAAGTTGATGATTTGCCTTAAAATAAATATGTACATCTTGACCAGATGATGATTAAGGGGCTTTGATAACCATATAATAATCACCAATGAAAACAAGCCAAGTGAACAACTAGTGTCCTTAGTAAGAACAAGATGTTGGGGTTACAAGAAGAGAGAAGGGAAAGCATCAGTGCAGTTATATCATTGTGGAGCCTCGGTGATTTTAGAGGTGGTGGATCTAACAACACCAAGGAGCTAGAACATCAGAAAAGGGGCTAGAATCTCAGAGACTTTGTGGCTAGCGTGTTATTAAGGCACGCGACATTGGTAAGGTGTCCCTACCCTGAGTGCCTAAAGTAAGAACTCCACTCAGTATGGAACTGCCAACATTTTGGAATGCAGAACACAGAGCCATCAGACCTTGTAACATGGAGCTCCTGGGGTCTAACTCCTGAGCACTGTTGGTTCAGGTGTTCCTGAGAAGAGCATCTGCTCTGTCCACCCCTTGAATTACCTTTCTGTGGCAAAGAATCATCTGCTGTCAGAGAAGAAGAGCTAAGCAATGTAAGAAGCACCAAGCACAGCAAACTGCTATGTTCCAGTAGGTAGCCCTAGATCACCAAAGACATCAGTGAAGCGTGATCTGAAGATATGGCAATCCCACAGGTGCCTTGGAAGATAGCTCAGTATACTGGAATCTCTGTTACTAATCTAGGATAGCTTGCAACCATGAACTGACTTGGGCAATAAAGTCTCATGGCAAAAACCTAAATAGATGCCAGTGCTCAGAACTGTCTTTCCAAATCAAAGCATCAAGGGAGCCCTTCTGTGACAGATGCAGTCAAGCAATTTCCTTTCAGTGAGTACCATCAAATCATGGAGGGTAACTAATGCTCAAATATCACCCCAGCCTGCTTGGCATCTTAAGACAGAGGGGATAACAATACCTTTAAAGCAGCTCCATGCCAGAGGATGATTAAGAGGCTTTGACAACCATACCAAAGTGTCAAAACTTGGGATATGTCTAAGATGCCAATGCCAAGGAGCTGAAATTCTGGTGGATCTTATCTAAAGGTCTGATGGTTGAGACCTCACCTCTAAAGCTTGTGTGATTAGATACCTCACCTTCTGGCAACTATACACCAGCGTGAAGTGACACCTCACCTTCTTGGCACTCATGCAGCAAGTTTAAAGCACTGGCATGATGAGGCACCTCATCAATATGCAATGCACCTTATTACCAAGATGCTCCAGGGTGCCTTATCTGCCAATTGCTAAGGTATTAGTGCCAATGTGCTGAGGTAGGGATGCTGAGGCACTTTTCCTCACTGGTGCATCCAGGCAGAGATGCTGATGCATTAGATTGCCTATTTTACATTGCATAGCTAAATCTGAGTCTCCTTTGACTGTCATCAATGAATCCAGGCAGAGGTGCAGAAGCGTAGAGTATCACTCCCACCTCACACTGATGTAATAAGGTTAAGACACAGATAACTGATTGTCTGTAGCTCATACCTCAGGTCAGATATGCAGGAATGACTCTTCTGCATGTCAGATTTCTGTGTCTTCAAGTTTCTGGGCTCAAGAGTTCCTGCAAATCTTGACCTCAACACAGAAAAATAAAGCATCTAGTCTCTAGATCCCTCCCAAGCCCTTAAGCCAGATAGCATGCCTTAACAACTCCAGCCAGGAGTAGAATTGGAAACTTTATTAGTCTTGTGGTGGGACCTAAGAGTTTGCCATCCAGAAAGTATCACAGGAAACAACTTAAATGTTGTGTAGTGAGGTATTGGTGAAAGGAATTTTCATTTGAAATGAACCCTTGAAAAACAAGATTGGAGAAACACAAAAGAAAACAGATTCAAGAACTTAATGTACAATTTGTCTGACAAAGCAAGTGCTCTCAGGCCGGAAAGACAGACAGATACATCAAGGGCAAGCAACCGCCCTAAGCTGTCACAGGCAGATAAACTTCTAAAATGAAGGAATTGCTCTGTTTCAACTGGTAGAAAAGAGCAGGAAGGAGCTGCATTGAACTGCAGATTTACTCCAGCTCAAAGAAAATAACCAAAGCTTTGAAAGAAGCTACCAGTTAAGCCTGAGACGAAAGGTTCAGCACCAATTGAAAACTGATTACTTAGCATGACTGAAATCTAGAGAGCAATAAATGATTGTGAAACTACCCAAAGTCAAACTGCATCTAAAAAGAGCTGAAGCAGCAAAGCAAATGGCAGGCGACTCCTGTGGAGCCTACCTTGACTGACTGAGATTAGAAAAGAATGAACTGAAAAAGTGTTAACAGGGAGCTGTGGCACTGGCAGTTGGAGTGGAACTTATATTTTCCACCTGATGAGGTTTAGGTGAATTATGCACCCTTAGGCAGAGGCTCTTAACTTTAAGTATGGCTGCCATTGTTGTCTTTTTCCATTACAACATTTTCTTGAGGCAAGAACTTAAGATATTGCAACAGGCATAAATCCCACCAATTCTCACAGATTTTGGATATAAATGTTTAAGTAATTTTTGATAGTCTAAGAAAAGGAGACACCTAGAGAGTGAGAAAAAACATCATCCTACCTAACAGAACCAATTCAGAAGAAACCAGTGTCTGCACTGTCACAGACTGAGTCACAGAATGATTATCATCCCTGGATACTCTGAAAGATCACTAAATGGGAACTAAACCACTAGACTGCAGACTCAGAAAAAAACATATTATACAAAATGATGTAGAGCATGATACAGAGTATCAAGAGCAACTTATGAGGCAGGAACATTAAGAAGTTATCATTCTTGCCATAAAATATAAAAGCAAACAAGAAATTCAGAAATAAATCGTTAATTCTGTTAACACTTCTGTTTGTGCTTAGACACTATAGAAACTTCCGTAGGATCATGCACTGTTCTGAGGCAATGACATTACCCAGGCATAATAGGATGCAATAAGGATTATGTAAGAGGCGTAAGTCTGAATTTCCACATTTTTGCTTGCTTAAATCAGCTATGTTTTAAACATATATTCAATATTGTAACCACAGATTCACTATGCTATCTTTTAATAAAGTTAATTTTTCTAAACCCAATTTGGAAAAAAAAATTCTGGAAGTCTTATAAAAAACTATTTTATTTCATGGATCAGCAAGTTCTCATACATGATCATACAAATGATCACTAAAAATATCCTAAGGTAAATGAATAGCAATTTGTGTTTCATTCATATTAAAAAAAAGACAAAATCTAAAAAAACCCCCATATTCTGTATTAGTTACTGTGACGGGTTGGATCACAGAAACCCCTTTGGGACTGCCAACTGATGTGCTGAGACTACTTCTAACCCGTTTTCCCTGCCAGCTTGGGACTCCAGAACCTTGCCTTGTTTGAGCCAGACACACTTGCCTGCTGCAAACACAGACCCAGGTCTGAACCATGTCCCGTAAAAGCTGCAGGCTTAACTGAAAACAGCTTAAGAAGTGTTCCTGTCTCCAACACTCAGATGCCCAGCTCCCAATGGGGTCCAAACCCCAAATAAATCGGTTTTACCCTGTATAAAGCTTATACAGGATAAACTCATAAATTGTTCGCCCTCCATAACACTGATAGAGAGCTATGCACAGCTGTTTGCCCACCCAGGTATTAATACATATTCTGGGTTAATTAATAAGTAAAAAGTGATTTTATTAAATACAAAAAGTAGCATTTAAGTGGTTCCAAGTAATAACAGACAGAACAAAGTGAATTACCAAGCAAAATAAAATAAAACATGCAAGTCTGAGCCTAATACAGTAAGAAAACTGAATACAGATAAAATCGCACCCTCAGAGATATTTCAATAAGCTTCTATCACAGACTGGACACCATCCTAGTTGGGACACAATTCTTTCCCCTGGTACAGCCCTTGTTCCAGCACAGGGGGTAGCTAGGGGATTTCTCATGACTGCTACCCCCTTTGTTCTGTTCCACCCCCTTATATATCTTTTGCACAAGGCGGGAATCCTTTGTCCCTCTCTGGGTTCCCACCCCTCCTTCTAAATGGAAAAGCACCAGGTTAAAGATGGATTCCAGTTCAGGTGATATGAGCACGTCACTAAGACTTCAAGGCTTCATTCCTCCCAGCCTGACTCACAGAAAGGCCTGCAAGCAAACAGAGCCATCCACAATCAATTGTCTTGGTTGATGGGAGCCATCAAGATTCCAAACCACCATTAATGGCCCACACTTTGCGTAACTACAATAGGCCCTCAGAGTTATATTTCATATTTCTAGTTTCAGATACAAGAATGATACATACATACAAATAGGATGACCACACTCAGTAGATTATAAGCTTTGTAATGATACTTTACAAGAGACCTTTTGCATGAAGCATATTCCAGTTACATTATATTCACACTCATTAGCATATTTTCATAAAATCATATAGAGTGCAACGTCACAGTTACAATTTGCTGAACTTTCTTCTATAAGACATATGCCTGTTATTTCATCTCCCATGAGTGCATTAATACTTGTCTGTAGCTATACAATAAAAACGTTTCTTAGAAAACTTACTTCATACGTTATTTTCAGACTTGACTGAAGCAAAATCGGAGTAAATTTTGGATGAACTTCAGCAGTAAGCCACAGACGAAAATTAGGTTGGGGCTGAAGAGTATTCAATTCCTATTTTAAAAAGGAGATGTATTGTATTAAAATTATGAATATTTGATTTTGCAGCACAGTAAAAGTTTAAAGGGATACTATCAACTTAAATTCATACTTCTGTCTGAAAACACCTACTATTGTTGCAAGCAACATCTGGGATTACAACAACTGACAGATTGGAGAAAATCATTTTTTCAGGTTGATTTACTTTGTAGATTTCACAGCACTTAGTATATAGCTATTTCACTATTACACCTTTATAGTCAGTTTTCTCCTCTCTGTGTGAGTCTTTCACACAACACAGAAGAGTATCTTTTTATAAATATAGGAAAATATGATTGCAAAGCAACAAAAAACAGCAGGAAGACTCAGAGGCAGGTATAGTACTTAAAACTAATTAAAAAAAACTGGATTCTGAGCTGACCTTGTTGCTTTAAGCAGTACACATTCTCAAGCACGTATGAGTCACAATGGGACTACTCAAATAATTAAGTACTAATTCATCATAAGGGTGACAGAATAGGGCTCTGAGGAAATAGATCTTTTTCTATACTCAGTGAAAATTAAAGTCAAAACCACATCAAACGAGGTGTGTTTCTCTTTGATTTCAAACATGTAATCAGACTGGTGACTAGGAAACCTGCAAATTTCTGTTCCAGACCCTCGTTTTTCAGTCATCAACTTTGCATACTTAGCATGGAAGTTGCCAGAGGTTTCTGAAATGATGCGGACGACTCTGATGCAGTTATCCTCACCTTTTCCAAAATAGGAAGCCAAGATACAACAAGATGCAAGTTCTTCAAACAAAGCCATCCTCCATTGCGTGCACATTCTTTTAGAGTTTGAATGGCTAAGTCAGCTTGGCCTTGGCCCATTGCAACCTGCAAAAAGAAACACATTTGTATTGGAAATTTATTATGCCTTAATATTTTGTTCAACCGTGAAAACAAAACACTCTACTTAAAATTAGATTATAAATGCAAAATAGAAAGGTTATTCATCATTAACTAGAATTCTCTGGATTTTTTTCCTTTGAAGATCCCCATTGTAGGAATAGAACAAACTGCATAAATCTCCCAAACATTGCAAACATCTGAGTGTTAGGGAGTGTACATGCATCAATACATAGAATTGAGCATTCTAGACAAGATGAAAGGGATTTGATCTAGATGGCATATCCTTTATGATCTACAGGAACCATTGGTCTAATGTAATTATGATGGGATTAAAAAGGAGTCTGTTGCCACATAAGGATGAAAATGGAGATGGGTCTTTGAAAAAGATTGGATTGGAGCTCACTAGCCAAAATATCAAAATCAGTGCTTGGTACTGAAAGAGCTGATGCTGCTGAGTGATGTCAGCGTTGTTTCCCTTTCAGGTTGACATACAAATTGCTTTGTTAGACACTGAACTCTGATAGTCTGACACTGCTGGTACTGAGATTACTGATACCACCTTTGGTAGCAAAAAAGATGGACTTGATTCTCTTCTACTCACATGGATGTAGATTAGGAATAACTATATTGAAGATAATGGAGTTACATCAGTGTAAAATTGGTAAGGGATAGGAGAAACAAGCATGTTTTCTTTCTATGAGAAGAGTGGGGAGATACAAATGACCTAGCACAGGACCTTGTCTTCTTCATTTTCTTAAGAGTGCTGTCTGTTCAGCTGCTAAATAAATTAGGACTTCCAAATGGAAAATCAAATCTTAAACTGAACTTTCTGAGGAATGATGTATGAAGACAAGATTTCCCTTTCCCCATCTCAGTGAAACTGTGCCAGATGCCTATTATACTACTCTTAACGAATGTTCAACCAAGTTCCCCTACCATCTAACAGAGACTGTCAAATAACAAGGAACTTGATGCAAGACAGGTTAAGAAGATGCCAAAGTGCTTCTGAGGGAGCTACTAAAGTGTCTTGGCTTCTCTGTCACTGATGAAACAGAGGTAAGGAGAACCATGACTCTGTGGATAATTCCAGTAGACATCTATTGATGGAAGAGTTGTCATGCTTTTTATCCCTGAGTTCAAATAAATCAAAGGGTTTGTGGGCCTTCTCTTGGACTGGTGATGCAGGGATGTCCAGTGTATAAGCCAAACATATGATACCTTATCTTGGAATGCTTTTGAATAATCAGGAGGAGATAAGGAAAAGGTGACCAACTTATCAGGTAAGGTGAAAGTAGATGCTAAACCCTCAGTGGCCTGTTCCCTATCTTTCACCATTGATTCAAAATTACTCTGTCAGTTTACAGAGATGATTTATGAGATAAATTTAAAAAAAATCAGAGATTCTGTCTACTGTGTGGAATGTTTGGGGAAGATGATTTTGGAGACTTAGTGCTTCTCTTCTAATCTTTTTTAATAGGACAACGTCCAGAAGATTTACCATAAGAATGTCACTCTTTGTCCAGATATCATTCCAAAACATTATATGGGATGGCCAAGAGGGGAGGGACATTCTTGGATCCAATCACACAGAGCTAATATCAGATGTGTCAGAAGATGAAGAGCGAGAAAGCTGTTCTTGTATATATTAATAACAAGATGGGATCCCAGAGAGACTTGAATCTTTAGAGTATGAGAGGAGGGATAGATCACACTAGTGTTCAGTTGAGAAAAAGGCACAAATTCAAAGACTGCTGAGAGGCAAGATTAAACTGCCCCTAATCTGTTGTTATGTTATCAGAGGAGTTGAGGAAGATGGCTTCAGATCCAAAGTGGAGTACTTCATATTCAAATACCCATTGGGGATGAGTGCATCAGTTTTATGGGAAGACCTTAAAAGGTTAATTGCTGTCAGGTTACACACATATCATGGACCCAATTGTAGCTAATCTTGGTCAGCTTTAAGCAGCTGACTTTTGGAGATGAGTCCTTCTCATCCTTACTGGGCATCTTTTTAAGAGCTGCATTCAATGGTACCAAATATTCTCTGTACTTGAAACCGAGAGGCTTAGAGAAGGTTGGAGTCTTCTGTTTATTCATAGCTGGATTTTCAGATGCAATCCAGAGTCAGGCTATATTGTGCTGATGAGACCTGCTCTTGAAAAATGATCTTCAGACTCCTTTGTCAAATCAATTGACCTTTTGTACTGAAATGCAGTGCAGAGCAAACAACATGTGGAGACCAGTTCAGCTTTCACCCAGGCAGGAAAGCATCTGTTGTGCTGGTCAGTGATAGACTTCATGCTGTCACAAAACATGCATCTCTTGAATCTAAGTACTTCCCCAGAGAAGCCATCTTGAATGATCTATTGGGCAGACCTGAAAGAGCAAAGTACTGTACAAAAACTACTATCAGCTATCAATTAACTAATACTTAGTTTTTAAGATTCTCAAACTATTTTACAGAATTTCCTAAAGAAAATGAAGATCAGTAGTACTGAACATTACTTTAATCTCTGATTTTACTTTTTCAGTTAAAAACAGAAATTAAAAACACTGCTATGACCATTGTATCATTTTAAACACAAACATTATATTGTATCATTATGCATATCTGAGACCAACCTGATGGTAGCACTCTCCATGTCTTTCCACACTGGCAAGTTCTTGTAGTTCTTGAGAAGGATCAGCACCGGGAGAAATAATTATCAAGATGGGCTCAATTTCCAATGTTTCTTTATACAGACGTTTTAGATTCAGAGGTGGTGGGGACAACTCTTTTATTCCTGCAATTGGACAAATATTTAAAAAAATAAAGCAACAATAAAAAAATAGAATGTTCCTTAGAAATAAACTCCTTCCACTCAAAGATAAACCAGCTACATATATAGCTAGAACAAAACATCAGTTCCTAAAAGACTACGTGTTTTTTTAAACTTCTGATTCATACAAAAGACCCACTTTGGTATATAAATAAGGTACTGTAATATAACAAATTCATATTGCAAAATTAAACAGAAAGACAAATAGGACAGATGCTATTATGGATATGGGACTGCCTTGGTTGCTGTGACTGATCTTAGTGACCACAAAAATGTGCCTATGTTAGAACCACGTTATTTATTCTAGTTCAATTGCAATCAATTGTTTACACGTTTATACAGACATCACATATGTTGGGGGATCAAAGCTGGAACCTTCAGAACTAAAAACCAAAACAAAACCACCCACCGTAACAATAGGAGGACTAAAGAGAGATTAAATTTACTTGTAGATGATAAGCAGAAACAGCTCCCAAGTGCACCCTAATATTGGGAAAAGACTTCTTCAAAGTTCACAATCTCAGGAAATGATGACAAGTGACAACTCTTTATTCAAGGCCAAAATGAAATTGCTTTGATTTCAGAGAATAACACTTCCTTGCTGAGCTTTGAGAGACTGCACTTCCTTAGAGCATTCAACATCAGTATCTAATAAGGTATCATGATCTACACCACCTAGCATAGGGACTCTTCAGTTATTTGGATAGAGAATATTTGGCTTTACAATGAGAAAGATCTGGTAGCACAGGTAGAAGCACCCATGCTCTAATGACCCACCCATACGATCCAAGCACAAAATTGATGCTCCTAAACTGGATCGATGAGAAGTACAAGAATGTTGTGTCTCCTTATCTTCCAGGTAATATACAGAAAGAGAAGAATTGGAGTAAAAGAATACAGGAAGTTTTGACATAGGCTCAGTGAAGGGTTAAAATCCATGTGCATTTTATATAACAACCTGGTATATGGATTGTGCCAGCTCTTTTCCAGACCCAAAGTCCAGAGTATGGTCAAGAGACCAGAGGCCTAGCAAATAGTGATCAGCTCAGAGAAAGCTGGGGTAAACAGATAATCTTGTTTTGCTAAAATAAGACTAGTCAGCAAATTGCCAGGTGTTGGAGCTAAGAACTAAATAATTGAGTCTTATTCAGAGTTGCAGATTGAACACAGAATCCCTGTTCCTATTGTGTTAGTTTCTTCTGTAGGGAGACGTTCTTCCCACAGATCCAACCTTGAGTTTATGAAAAGTTGGCACATGTCAGTATAAGATATGGCATCCTTCCACCTCCCCTTCCCAGGGACCAATGCCTTGCCTTAAGACACACTGAAGACAATCTTTATTGTCATATACTTTCACCGTTTCTTTGCTTTAACCCCTAGGAATGTACCTGTTGGACAATCAAAGGAGTTGCTCCATTCCTATGGATCCCAAATCAGAATTCAACATATATATTTTATACTAATAACATTTTATCAAAGTATTAATTAAATGTTAACTTGCTAACTTGAGACCATGGGCGGAGACATTATGTAACCTGTTAACCATTGGCTACTGTGTTATCTTGTCTTGCTGCAAAACCTATCCCGGGGTGTGGAACTGCCTACCCCGTCACTTGCCCCTGCCCACGGAAAAATCTATATATTCTATTGCAATCAATTGATTGACAGTGTCTCTGAGCCTAATAAGCCAGGTGACACTCCGCCAGCGCTGTGTGTAATAAACTCCTATGCTTGACCTCTACATGGTGTGGATTTATGTCCTTCACTCAGCTTAATTCCAGTGTGGCAGTACCACCATACAAATCTTATGGACTTGTCTTGCTTGTGATGAGGGCCTAAGTGATTAGGATGACCTTGCACAAGCCTGCTGCACCAGGATGAATTTCATCCATAATTTGCTGCAGCACGTCACTTTGATGTTGAGCACTTTGATCTAATTCAGCAAAGCATTTAAGTACATTCTTAAAGTTATGTAAAAAGGATTTAACCACATGCTTCAGTGATAATTCTGTGCTTGACAACACTGCATTTCCTCTCACCCTATGTTTTATTCTGTGTTTGTACAGTCCCTAACACAATGGAGCCTTGATCCTAACTAGGCAAACTGGGCAATAATGTAATAGAAGTAATAAGCAGTGTGAAGAACTAGGGGTGCAATATGGATATATGCCTAGTTTCCTGGAGATCATATTAGATCATGGGAATATCTCATATCTTAGCCTTGAGTGAAGCATTCTTGTAAGATTCAGTTATTCTTCTAGCTCACAAGTAAGCAGCTGCATGACATGTACCAAAACAAAGCTGCAGAGATCATTTCAGGCTTACCAGCTCTGATAGTGTTGCTTTTAAAAACAAGAGGTTGCTAGGAAACAAAGTTAAACAAATCACTGAAAAAGAACATAAGTGTCAGCTATTCATGTTCAGATGATGACAAGAAACAGAAGTACTGAGAAGGTATCTTAATTAGTAGCATCAGAATACCTTAAATGAACGACACAACGCTATCTCATTTCTCAAAGTGGAAGCCTACTTCTTTCCTCAGAGTAGGTAAGAATTAAACTCTAAATAAATAATAATTACCTAGGCTATGGTAATAAACTAAAATAATTCAATATTAAACAAAGGCTGTCTAATTCACTCTGTACAAAACTCATTCAGGGAACCAATCTATTTAAAGTGTACCCTCCCACCAACTTATTGTAAAAACCTTAGAAAAATATATATTTAAAAATAAAACTTAAAAAGTTAACCCATCCTGTATGTTTTCATCTTGTAAAACATGCAAAAGTATGTGAAAGAATGATGTCTGGCAAATCATTAGCCTTCAATATTATTTAATCACTTTTGCTAATTAAAACAAAACAAAAACAACCCCCCCCCAGCAATAACAACTAACCTAACGGTAGACATTTCAATGAGTCTACCTGAAAAGGAAAGAAGATGACAATAGCCAAGGCTCCACTACGATGTTCAAGAGCTGGGAGAACTAAGGTATCCATATTCACCTGGGGTTATCAAGCTTGGCATTGTCTGCTCTTCTTCAAAATCCTTGAAACAAGGGGGGAAAGTGGGAATAGATATTCTGTTTTCAATTCAAGAAGAAAGCATCCCAGCCCAGTGCTGAAAGGTCAAAATTGGGGGGAGGGGGGGAGAATGCAGGGAAGCTTTGTATTATTTCTTGATGTGAGAAAATCTATTGACTGTATGCCATGCAGATGATAAATTCAGTGAAAAACTTCAAACGCTGTTCACCTGGGGCCAACGACTCATGGCTAAGACAATCCATTCTGACAGTTTCCTTCATTTGAGCTGTTGATCTTCAGAGAAGATAATTGAATTTCTCCCAAGGAACATATAGCTTTGCCTTTCAAAAGGAGTCAATTGCTTTTCATTTTTTGCTTTCTAACAACATACACCACTTCTGTGTGATTTGTCAGCCTTGCAAAAGCCCACCCGATAGGTCCAAATGGTTGAAGATATGCTTTTACTTTTGTTAAAACCAGGTGTCACAGCATGAAATGTTACTTTAGATGTACTCCCCGCTCCTGGAGACTGGCATCTATGGGATTGAGGGTTGGATTCCAGGGTTCTGAAGAACTGAAGGAGCTGGTCAAACAGCAGTGCAAAGATCACCACCTCATTTATTACCAGAGCTCGGAGGGAATGCAAAGGGAATCCTACCAGGACTGAAGACTGATTCACCAGTTGAGAAGGAAATTTTACATATACTATATAACTGTGCTCAGAAAAGCAATGCCCGCACAGGTTGCAGAGTGACCCAGCCAGAAAGGAACAGACCGGGATGAGGTTGTATGGCTGCAGAGGACAGATCAGATCCAATGTTCTAGCCTTTTTTGCACCAGTCACCAGGTTAATAAATGGGAATCGGGGAAGGGTGCGTGACTTTTGGAAATGTGCTTTGTGAAGTAGTTCAGTGTCTCCTGATAGGAAGAAGGATGCACTCCAGGAAGCACACCTACAGCCCACCACAGTGCTTTTTAATAGATGAATGTAAGATGGAGGTACCAAAAGATCACACTTTGATGTGAGCATTATCAAATGCTGAGTCAGAAGATAAAACTGACACCTGAAACATACATGACCCATCACACTGTGGTGAGAACTAAGTTCTGAAATTATAGTGTCAGATGGGTGTGACAAGTTGACCTGCAGAGTTCTGGAAAGAAGGCTAAGCGAATGATTACCATGAGAAACTGGGCAAAAATGTCAAACATCCAACAGAGGGTACAATTAACTATCTTCATGGTGTTATGAGGAATGGTCATAGAGTTGGAAGGGGGTACTGACCTGGAGGTGAACTGATGACCTTTGTATCCACCAATTGAACCTCACAGGATTCTTAGAAGAGGTTGCTTTAGAGAGAACTCAATTTGTCCCCATTCACAGCTAGTGTTATTGAAAAAGACTATATTAGTTTTTATAGGTTTCAAGAAGGGGAGGAGGACACTCCAGGAACCCAGAATCCAAGACCATCACCAGGTTAGTAAGTCTTTGCAGAAGTTTCAAGTGCTCAGTTTGCAGATGTGACAAAAATGGAAAGAAAAACGAATTTGGAGCTATGGTGCTAAGGGATTACATAGCCATTGTGAAGTTGTATGATGATCTGAGGAAGTACAACAGGAGCAAAAGTAGCATATGGGACCCAAAACCCATAATACAGATCTGCCTGTGGTGTTGCAGGCTGAGGCAATTAAAAAGTTAAAAGGTCAGGAATACAGAGCCATTATCTGTGAGAAATTGTCCTGAGTAAAGAAAAAAACAGGGGAGGAGAAAAAAGTCTGACATCTAAGCACAACATCCAGATACAATGAGCCAAATTCTCTGCTGGTGGAAATTGGTGTGGATCTAGTGAAGTCAGTAAACACTTTTTCACAGCAGCTTTGTTTTAAAGTTAATGCAGCTATGGCAATTTATGCCAGCAGTAAGCATGGCCCAATTTTTTTTAACCCCTTGTATCAGGGATCTGTGGGTAGTAATGTTAACAGCATACAACAGACTAATGCTATTTCTAGTTGCAAACAGAAATAGCAGATTTAATTATATCTGTTTTGGCAAATAATTATGATTTATCTAGATGCAAAAGGACTGAACGAATTCACGTGTGGTTTAGTTTTAGGAAAGTGCCTGTGAGAATGAAATCTGATGTGCTGCTTAGCATACATTTTATTTTATTTCTGGATACCATTACTGCTTTCCTAAAGAAAATGGAGCTGTAGATAATTAATGTCAAGCCTCTTTAAAAATTGTATTTCCATTTTAGCCAGATTTTTTTAAACCAATGAGAAGTCACCCCAAATGCGGCCACCCTACTGGAGGTCCTGGACTATCTGTTGACTCTCAAGAAATAAGGTCTCACTAAAGGTTCACTTAACAGTAACTGCAACCTTTAACCAGCAGGTAAAAGGATAATAATTTTTTTCTCAACTGACCATAAAGAGGTTTCTCAAAGGCATAGTGAACTTCCTTCCCTAACCCAGACTTCCCACTCCTCAATGGGATCTCAACCTGATGTTAAAAGGACTGACTAGACCACCATTTGAATCCATGCCGAACTGTTCATTAACTCATCCTGTTCCTGATCACCATGACCTTAGCA
This sequence comes from Terrapene triunguis, assembly GCF_002925995.2. Taxonomy (NCBI): domain Eukaryota; kingdom Metazoa; phylum Chordata; order Testudines; family Emydidae; genus Terrapene; species Terrapene triunguis. The sequence goes on along the minus strand of NW_020664489.1, from coordinate 320,574 downwards.
AGAAGGATAGGGGAGAAAGAGGCCCCTTCACTGTGTTCTTCCCTGACAAAGTCACTCTTAGACCACATCCGAAGTTCACTCCCAAGGTGACTTCTGATTTTCATGTAAATCAGCTTATTCAACTTCCAGCCTTTTATCCTAAACCTCATCAAGATAATAGGGAAACCATCCTACATATGCTCAATGTGAGGAGAGCCCTGGCATTCTATTTGGACAGAAAAAGAGCATTCAAAAAAATCTCTGAGACTCTTTCTTTCTGTTGCAGATAGATCAATAGGTGCAGTGATTTCAGCTCAAAAGCGCTCCTCGTGGGTCTCGAACTGTATCAAGCTCTGTTACCAGATGCGTAATGTAGCACCCCCATTTTCAATACGCACACACTCTATGAGATTGGATTCCTCTTCTGTCGCCTTCTCCAAGGGTATCCTTATATCAGCAAACTCCAGAGCAACTACCTGGGCATCTGCACATACCTTTGTAGAACATTATGACATCCTGGGGAAGTCAGCCGTCGACACCAGTTTCAATGCCATGGTACAGATAGCGTTGGTACCGGAGGTGGTTGTCAGGGCCGAAAGGCTTGCACTGATGGGTTCGGAGATGTTGACCTGGCAGTGAGGTCTGTTGGTGCCAGGTGCACCAGAGTCAGTACTGGCGCCAATGTCCGTACCAACGAAACCTTCCCCAGGGCAGATCCTCTATGTTTTTCATGCCCCCACGGTACTGGTGCTTCTTTGCCCAGACCCATCAGATCTTTGGGCAGTCCAACTTGCTCTGTAGGCTCGGTACTGTGCATGTCCTGGGCACCAGCTTTAGATGGCTTCGGTGCCATCAGTACTGATGGAGCTGGACGTCGTTTTTGGCTCCATCAGGGCTTGCTATGGGGTCTCACAGACCTTTTCTTAGAGACCTTGCGTGAGTGGCTCATCTCTCTGGGCTCACCTCCCTTCGAAGTAGAGGGTTGTGGGTGAGAGTTCCCGCCGGGACTCCGGGGGTTGAAGGGCCGAATCCATGAGTAGGATTTTGAGTCTTTGCTCTTTGTCTTTCCTGGACCTGGGCTTCAGTTGCCATACTTTTGTGGAATGTGCTTCTCTCCCAGGCAGCGAACGCACTGCAAGTGTCTGTTGGTCACTGGGATAGATTAGTTGCAACTGAGGCACTTTTTGAAGACCGGGGAGCCAGGCATACCTTTGTCCGGGGGGGGGGGCCCTGAGAGGGGTTGGCAGGAGGCAAGACCTTTCTTCAATTTATTTATTTATTTATTTAAGGCAGGACCAAACAACAATACAAAGGAAGTAACAAAGAAAAAAGACTTCAAGGGAAGCTAAAATTAGCAATTCTAAAGGGAGTTAACGATCCATGAATGGACAGCTCTAGCTGGGTCTCTAGCCAGGGGCCGGTTACAAGGGATTGAGGAGAGATTGCCCTGCACGCTGGGTAGCCTCTTGGCAGGAGGGGAGCAGCGCATGCATGGGCAGGATGGACTGCTACCAAAGTTCTCCGATCAGCAGCACAGTGATACATACACAGTGGAACATCCTTATAGGGATACTATCCAAAGAAGAAGTTCTGCTTTTACTTCATTCACTTCAGTCAACAAGCCTGCTAAACAACCAGTGGGGCCACTGGATGATTGAGATGCTAAAGGAGCACTCAAAGACGATAAGGCCATTGTGGAGAAACTAAATGAATTCTTTGCATCGGTCTTCACTGTTGAGGATGTGAGGGAGATTCCCAAACCTGAGCCATTCTTTTTGGGTGACAGATCTGAGGAACTGTCCCAAATTGAGGTGTCATTAGAGGAGGTTTTGGAACAAACTGATACACTAAAGAGTAATAAGTCTCCAGGATTTGATGGTATTCACCCAAAAGTTCTGAAGGAACTCAAATGTGAAATTGCAGGACTTCTAACTGTCATCTGTAACCTATCATTTAAATCAACTTCTGTACCAAATGACTGGAGGATTGCTAATGTGACGCCAATTTTTAAAAAGGGCTCCAGAGGTGACTCTGGCAACTACAGGCCAGTAAGCCTCATTTGACCTCATCTGGAATACTGTGTGCAGTTCTGGTCTCCCATGTTTAAGAAGGATGAATTCAAACTGGAACAGGTACAGAGAAGAGCTACTAGGATGATCTGAGGAATGGAAAACCTGTCTTATGAAAGGAGACTCAAAGAGCTCGGCTTGTTTAGCCTAACCAAAAGACGGCTGAGAGGAGATATGATTGCTCTCTATAAATATATCAGAGGGATAAATACCAGGGAGGGAGAGGAATTATTTAAGCTAAGTACCAATGGGGACACAAGAACAAATGGATATAAACTTGCCATCAGGAAGTTTAGACTTGAAATTAGATGAAGGTTTCTAACCATCAGAGGAGTGAAGTTCTGGAACAGCCTTCCAAGGGGAGCAGTGGAGGCAAAAGACATATCTGTCTTCAAGACTAAACTTGATAAGTTTATGGAGAGGATGGTATAATGGGATAGCCTAATTTTTGGCAATTAATTGATCTTTGACTATTAGCAGTAAATATGCCCAATGGCCTGTGATGGGATGTTAGATGGGGTGGGATCTGAGTTACTACAGAGAATTCTTTCCTGGGTATCTGGCTGGTGAGTCTTGCCCACATGCTCAGGGTTTAGCTGATCGCCATATTTGGGGTTGGGAAGGAATGTTCCTCCAGGGCAGATTGGCAGAGGCCCTGGGGGTTTTTCACCTTCCTCTGCAGTGTGGGGCACGGGTCACTTGCTGGAGGATTCTCTGCACCTTGAAGTCTTTAAACCATGATTTGAGGACTTCAATAGCTCAGACATAGATTAGGGGTTTGTTACAGGAGTGGGTGGATGAGATTCTGTGGCCTGCGTTGTGCAGGAGGTCAGACTAGACGATCATAATGGTCCCTTCTGACCTTTGATCTATGAAGTCTATGATTCTATTATTTCAGTACCGGGCAAATTGGTTGAAACTATCATAAAGAACAAAATTGTCAGACACATAGATGAACATAATTTGTTGGGAAATAGTCAACATGGTTTTTGTAAAGGGAAATCATGCCTCACCAATCTACTAGAATTCTTTGAGGGGGGTCAACGATCATGCAGACAAAGGAGATCCAGTGGATATAGTGTATTTAGATTTTCAGAAAGCCTTTGACAAGGTCCCTCACCAAAGGCTCTTAAGCAAAATAAGCAGTCATGGGATAAGAGGGAAGGTTCTCTCATGGATTGGTAACTGGTTAAAAGATAGGAAACAAAGGGTAGGAATAAATGGTTAGTTTTCAGAATGGAGAGAGGTAAATAGTGGTGTCCCCCAGGGATCTGTACTGGGCCCAGTCCTATTTAACATATTCATAAACGATCTGGAAAAAGGGGTAAACAGTGAGGTTGCAAAATTTGCGGATGATACAAAACTACTCACGATAGTTAAGTCCCAGGCACACTGGGAAGAGCGACAAAAGGATCTCACAAAACTGGGTGACTGGGCAACAAAATTGCAGATGAAATTTAATGTTGATAAATGCAAAGTAATGCACATTGGAAAACATAATCCCAACTATACATATACAATGATGGGGTCTAAATTAGCTGTTACCACTCAAGAAAGAGATCTTGGAGTCATTGTGGATAGTTCTCTGAAATCATCCACTCAGTGTGCAGCGGCAGTCAAAAAAGTGAACAGAATGTTGGGAATCATCAAGAAAGGGATAGATAATAAGACAGAAAATATATCGCCTCTATATAAATCCATGGTACGCCAACACCCTGAATACTGCATGCAGATGTGGTCGCCCCATCTCAAAAAAGATATATTGGAATTGGAAATGGTTCAGAAAGGGGCAACAAAAATGATTAGGGGTATAGAACGGCTTCCGTATGAGGAGAGATAAATAAGACTGGGACTTTTCAGTTTGGAAAAGAGGTGACTAAGGGGGGATATGATAGAGGTCTATAAAATCATGAGTGGTATAGAGAAAGTAAATAAGGAAGTGTTATTTACTCCTTCTCATAATACAAGAACAAGAGGCCACCAAATGAAATTAAGAGGTAGCAGGTTTAAAACAAACACAAGAAAGTATTTTTTCACGCAATGCACTGTCAACCTCTGGAACTCCTTGCCAGAGGGTGTTGTGAAGGCCAATACTATAACAGGGTTCAAAAGGGAGCTAGATAGATTCATGGAAGATAGGTCCATCAATGTCTATTAGCCACGATGGGCAGAAATGGTGTCCCTAGCCTCTAGTCCCTAGTTTGCCAGAAGCTGGGATTGGGTGACAGGGTATGGATCACTTGATGATAACCTGTCGGTTCATTCCCTTTGGGGCACCTGCCATTGGCCACTGTCAGAGGACAGGATACTAGGCTTGATGGACCTTTGGTCTGACCCAGTATGGCCGTTCTTATGTTCTTACTTAAATGCAGATGGAATTTCAGCATCAGAATGCCCATCCACTGCATGATGAGACATCCCTGAAGAGCCCCGGTTTGTCAGCATGAAGAATTGCACAGCCAAATTACCAGGGTGGAGGCAGCAGATTCAATTTTACAGCAGTTCTCAGGCTCAGGATGGATAACATTGGGTCAAAGTTGAGGTCTGATTTTTGTCCTGGTCTCTGGTGGACATTGCCTCACTCATGCCAAGAACCACACTGGGCACTTCTGCCAACATACATAGATACTTTCACTGGGGAGCTGGCTTCAGCCTGTCTATTCACTGTCATGATGGACATTACTTGGCCAGTAGTGACCTCTGACAGGGTAGGCCAGTACCCCCCCAATTAAAGATAAGGGCATCGTTTGCTCTCTTGGATCAGGATTCGATTGAATGACTAATCTCCACAGAGAGGAAGCAAGACAAAGAAAAACAATAATGCCACCATAAAAAACCCAACAAACATGGGTCAGAGGCCTAAATTCCCATGCTCATAGCACAGCTAATGTGAATAGTTTTTCACAATGGCAAAGAAGTGGCAGATGTAGGCTGCATCTGAGTTTCCAAGCTTATATGAGAAGCGCCTGGAAGGCACCATGGTCTTTGGCTTATTAGCTGTTTCTGTGACCTTCGTGGGCATGCTTAACCCAGTCAATCTCTAAACTGGAGACTTACTTCTTATGTGTAAGAATAAGTATGAATAATAAGCTGATATTTCATATTTTGACATGAAAAATGCTAAAAAAGAATGATAATTATAACTTTTTCAAAAGAATATGACATATAAGCAAGGAATTAAGGGTTTTCAACTCTTATGCAAGCCAGTGTCTATTCTAAACTGTTTAGCAAGCTAAAGCATATAAGGCCAAATGCTCATAAGAGTGAAAAAACAAACAAAAACAGCATTTGTACCTGCAAATAGACTTACAAGATCATTAAAATATTTTTTCAGACATCACTATTGCACCTTTTAGTCAAAATGTGGCCCACCAACTCTAAGCAAATTCAAGTTCTAGGTCAATAAACAAAATGAAAATTGTTAAAATACTGGTGAAGGCCACAATGATGAGTTTTACCAAACTCAAAAGACAAGAACATATTCCCTCAAATCCAGGGCTGGCATAAAGAACTGAGACATAACTGTGTAGTGGACGAGACATTATACACACAGAGAAGAATAATATTAATTTTCGACAAAACATGGGACCTTTGCAGTATACTAACTATGCCAAATTGTTCTTCATAATCTAAAATGTTACAGGTTGAAACAAGCTGTTGTTGACATATATTAATAGGCAATAGCTAGGCCTTTCACAGAAACTCAGGCTAGGTCTACACTACAGCGGACTTCCGACCTAAGATACGCAACTTCAGCTACGTGAATACCGTAGCTGAAGTTGCGTATTTTAGGTCGGCTTACCTGGCGGTGAAGACGCGGGAAAGTCGACCGCTGCCGCGCTGCCGCCGACTCCGCTACCGCCTCTTGTCGAGGTGGAGTTCCGGAGTCGACGGTAGAGCCATCAGGGATCGATTTTACCGCGTCCTCACGAGACGCGGTAAGTCGATCCCCGATAAACCGATTGCTACCCGCCGGATCGGCGGGTAGTGAAGACGTAGCCTCAGAAAACAGTGAAGGGCATTGCTGTATTTTTTAGATATGGCTCAACAGCTACTGGACTGACATTCCAAACTGCTGACTACCAATCCATGCAAAATGCCGATGTACAAAAATATTGCAGCATTATTTCAGTCATGTCACGCCTCTGCCTTTGAGTCCCTTTACCAGCTCCCTTTTACCTTCACATCAGACACAAACTTTAGTCCTTATTTTTAAATCTTTCACAATTTAGCCCCTCCCTGCTATTTATCCAATCTCTTATCCCACCTTGATGTAATCTGTTCTCTTTCCCCTACCAATAACAGCAGCCTTTTTCATCTGCTTGTCTACTTCTCTCACAAACAGTTTTTTTCCATGCTGCCTTTTATGTGTGGAACCTGCACAAATGGGTTTGCATCGCCATTGCCCTTGTGTTCCTTCAAATTCCTTCTCCGCTAGTACTGTGATACCCAGGTAAACTCCCTAGTGATAATGGCTAAGGAAGTAAATAGACTGTTAGAGATTCATTAGTAGTTCATCCTCTTTTCTCGTTAATGAAAGCTTTGAAGACTCCAAATTGTACACTAAAGATTATATGCAATTTTGTGTTCCTGCTACTGTCACCACTCCCATCATTGTGTTCTACATCACATATTGCATCTTTTCCCTTAAGCTTACTAGGGCAAAGAGTGACTGTAGCAGAGCGAAGACTCACCGGTGTGGCACCTCCTGCTGGTCGTCTAGGAATTAGTTCTTGTCCAGCCCAGAGCACCCTCTGCTGGCCGGTGTCTCGCCTGCCTTAGGGCCCCCATGTCCCTCCTGGACCCTGGTGCCCTTTACCTCGGGGTTCTGCCCTCCGCAGTACCCCTACTCTGGGTCTCCCCTCCCAGGGGAACCCCCAACCCTCTACCCCCACCTTGCCTCAGTGGCTACTGCCAATCGTCATCTAGCCCCCGCTCACTGGGACAAACTGCAGTCTGTAAAGGCTACTCATCATTGGCGAGTGGGTCAGACCAGTTGCCTCTGCCTAGCCCCAGGCTGCCCCTCTGCAGCCCCAGTACCTTCTTAGGCCTTAACCAAGTCCTCAGCCTGGGGAGTTGCCAGGCTGGAGCTCCCTAGCTCCTTTGCCCTTCCCCAGCACTGCTCCACCTCAGATACCCTTGCTCCTTCAGGCAGCTAGGTCCTCCTCTCTCTCCCGAGAGAGAGTGAGAGAGAGACTGACCCAGCTCCGCCCTCAGCCCTTTTATCAGAGCCAGCTGTGGCCTGATAGGCGAAGCGGTCACAGCTGCAGCCACACCCAATCAGCCTACCCTTTTCAGGAGCAGGGCAATTGCCCCGCTACAGTGACTTTCAGAAATATATAGTGCCTAGCATGGCAACCTCAATAATAATTCCTCTTCTGTGTATATACCTTGACTGGTTGTCAGACTCCTAAAGCAAGTCTTGAGTGAGCAGTGTTGCAAGGCTATGAATTTGCTGAGTTTCATATGTCACAAAAAATGACTATGACACGTCTCAGATTCAGACATAACTGAGGCCTGGTTAGGTTGTCCTAGCTACGTCACGCAGTTTTGGGAAATTAAAACTACAGGAAAATACCGCAGAATGAAACTGACACAAAATCAGCTCCCTTCCCCTCCAAAGAACCTGTAGACATACAGTAATAGTAAAGAAGAGCAGAATAAATAAATTTAGTAATTAGATTTGTAGCTAGTGTTTTAAAAATACAGTATAAACAAAAAAGTAATTAGCCTTTTGTATTAAAAAAAACCCCTATATACTAGAAAGAAGTAAGCAAACCCAAATCCTATTGTGCTCTTAAGTTCTAAGATTTAAGACATAGATTATAACTGTAAAATAAGAAGAGCACATATTTTATACTGCAGAAAAAAAGACATGCTACAAAACCCATCAAACTTACCAAGGGCTTTACATGCAAAAAGGGCCATTGAACTCTGAAGTCTGTCTGGTCTGACAGCCTGGACCACAAGGACCTTAAGATAAAGAATAAAGTATATTAGAAGAGCAGTACTAGTAACAATTCTAAACCTGAACAGTAGGCTTACAATAATACAATAAAATAAAATCCTTTGTGAGGAGAAGGAAGATTCTTCTTAAAAGAACTGAATTGTAAATGCTTTTTTCCAGAACGGGTTTGTCGACTTTGGTATATAATTATAAATGATCTAGTAAAACTATTCCAATTCAAATATAAAAAGCTAACATAACTGTTCCTTTTAGGTGCAATTCATCCCTATGTAGACAGCCACAGAAGCACTATGGACCACCTAAATCTTCCCTTGTGATGGGATATTCACCCCCACACTATCCCAGAGAGGCTTAACAGGCTCAGGAGGGGGTAAGTAACCTGTGAGGACACATCTGAGGGAGAATTAGGGTTGATACGCAAGCTTTCATTGAGAATGGAGCCCAGCTGGGCATATGCAGGCGGGGCTAGTATAAAGCCAAGAAGCAAGGACAGAAGGGGCTGCAGTGTGGAAGCCTTCAGACACTCTGGGCTTAGAGAGGGAAAGGAGGAAATCCAGGGAGCCACTAGAAGCCCTAGGATCCTAGCCCTGAATGAAGGGTTTACCCAGTGGGGTGGTGGAGCAAAAGCCAGATAGAGACATAGTAGGAAAACATCCAGGGAAATGACAGCAAGGCTTGGGACAGTGCATACCTTGGTCGTTGATTTGAGGGTCCCTAGGCTGGAACCCGAAGTAGAGGGCAGGCCCAGGGTCCCTACCTGCCACTGGATAAGTGGCATAGTCTTGAATTGGAGGACTGGGAATCATACCCAAACAGTCAGTTCAATGAGACTTTTGCGGAAGGGGAAAACTATAGTGAGCTGGCTAGAGGGCCAAGCCACAAAGAGGACGCATCCTGAGTCACAAAGAAGAAGCACTGCAACTCTGGAGCATGAACGAAACATGCCAAATCCATTCTGAAGCACTTGGAGGAGAGGAAGGTGATCAGGAACAGTCAACATGGATTCACGAAGGGCAAGTCATACCTGACCAACCTGATTGCCTTCTATGATGAGACAACTGACTCTGTGGATATGGGGAAAGCAGTGGACGTAATATACCTTGACTTTAGCAAAGATTTTGATATGGTCTCTCACAGTATTCTTGACAACAAGTTAAAGAACTATGGATTGGATGAATGGACTATAAGGTGGATAGAAAGCTGGCTAGATCGTCGGGCTCAACGGATAGTGATCAACAGCTCAATGATCTAGTTGGCAGCCGGTATCAAGCGGAGTGCCCCAGTGGTCGGTCCTGGGGCTGGTTTTGTTCAACATCTTCATTAATGAGCTGAATGATGGGATGGATTGCACCCTCAGCAAGTTCACAGATGACACTAAGCTGGGGGGAGAGGTAGATATGCTAGAGGGTAGGGATAGGGTCCAGAGTGACCTAGACAAATTGGAGGCTTGGGCCAAAATAAATCAGATGAGGTTCAACAAGGACAAGTGCAGAGTCCTGCACTTAGGACGGAAGAATCCCATGCACTGCTACAGGCAGGGAACTGACTGGCTAAGCGGCAGTTCTGCAGAAAAGGACCTGGGGATTACAGTGGATGAGAAGTGATTATTCCCCTCTATTTAGCACTGGTGAGGCCACATCTGGAGTATTGTGTCCAGTTTTGGGCCCACCACTACAGAAATGATGTGGACAAATAGGAGAGAGTCCAGTGGAGGGCAACAAAAATGATTAGGGGGCTGGGGCACATGACTTATGAGGAGAGGCTGAGGAAACTGGGCTTATTTAGTCTGCAGAAGAGAAGAGTGAGGGGGGATTTGATAGCAGCCTTCAACTACCTGAAGGGGGGTTTCAAAGAGGATGGAGCTCGGCTGTTCTCAATGGTGGCAGATGACAGAACAAGGAGCAATGATCTCAAGTTGCACTGGGGGAGGTCTAGGTTGGATATTAGGAAAAACTATTTCACTAGGCGGGTGGTGAAACACTGGATCGGATTACCTAGGGAGGTGATGGAATCTCCATCCTTACAGGTTTTTAAGGCCCGGCTTGACAAAGTCCTGGCTGGGATGATTTAGTTGGGATTGGTCCTGCTTTGAGGAGAGGGTTGGACTAGATGACCTCCTGAGGTCTCTTCCAACCCTAATCTTCTATGATTCTAAGGTGGACAGGACATTAAACTCACTTGGAGGCTGATGTATAGGGGAAGTCCCCTGGCCTGGATCAAAGGCAAGTTAAAGAGAACACTCCATGATGAGGAGTTTCAGTCTGATCTCTTGATTTTTCCTGGCCCTGCTCTTGAGGGCTGCACAAAAATTAATTTTTTGAGGAATGTTTGTGTGTGTTTGAGGGAGCTTACCAACCCTGCACTGATTAAACAGTTGCTCTAGGCCCAAGAAACCACACCCGTCCACCTCTGCTGGGCATGCTCCAACCTGAGGGAGCATTTTAAAGGGGGCGACTCAGTTCAGTCTGGGTCAACTGTGGAGTAGAGCAATCACGTGAAGCAGCTTCCTGCCGGAAAGCAACCAAAGCTCCACACTGCCAGGATAGAGCCTCATAGCCAAGCCAAGGAAGTCCAATTACTGTGGGAGCTGAGGGGGAGCTGGGGCCAGCAGAAGAGACTCAAGAGACAGATCAGAGGGGAATGCAACAGGCACCCCAAATCCAGCTCTATGATGCTGGAGGGACTGAAACAAGGGTAGGAAATGACCCAGGGAGCGTGATTAGGGGTATCAGGCCCTGAGCCCTGTGAGAGGGACACTGTTTCATAGGACCCTGGACTGGAACCCGGTGGAGTAGGGTGAGCCCAGGTTCCCATACCACCCTCCCAGTCTCAGCACTACCCTGAATCAGAGCCACTGAGCAAGGCGGCCTTTGGACTCTCTACCCCGAACCGTAACTAGTACTGTCAGCCTGGAGCACACAGCCGACCCCCAAAAGCGTGTCCCAGACAGCTAATACAGCTGACCGTTATAGCATCCTAGCAAGTAAGGCAATGCTTGAATCCAGTGATGCGGGCATACCCCTGCAAGGGAGAAAAACAGCACCCTCTGGAGGGAAGTTAGGAAAAAGGGGAAAAATAAAATAAATATCCTCCAAATAAAAGAAAAGTATCAAAAGACTATACTGAACTAAACTACACACTAATAAACAACTAAACTAGACTAGAAGGCAACTTAACAGTTAAACGGACATAGTAGATGCTCTGTCTCAAGCCAAGGCAGTTGAGAAGGAACTGAGGACAGGTCGCCCACGTAACCATATATATCCTTGGCACAGGGCATGAGGAGGTGTAGGGTGCAGGCCAAATGAGCACTACTATAAAAAAATCTCCAATCAAATGCATGGGGTGCATGCGCACCTGAAATGGATACAGGGACTCCTGAATTGGAGCATCCATAGGGACATTACTTGAAAAAGAACTATGTGTTTGTCATGAAAAACACACTAATATCATTACTTTATAGTATCATTTCCTGCAGCTGGAATTTAGTGGAGCACACCTAATCTGTTGGGTAAATTTTCAACAGATATAAAGCTATGTATGTTAGTCAGCAATGACTTTGTAAGTGTTATACTAATGTGCCTGTTCTGAATGTGTTTTTATACTAAAATAATCGATTTTGAAAGCATCTCTGCTTGGTTTAAGATAAATAGCACCTGTAATCTCTTTATCCTGAGCTACTCCAACTGTGAACCTCTAAATTACACAAATGTTTTTATTACCAACAAACCCCCAAACCATCCCTATACAGCACATATAGTTGATTCACCCACTCCCCTTGTCTCTCACAGTTAGGCTGTGATACATATCAATTCAGCCCACACCGACAAAGGTGTTTTAGGTTCCTAACTTCCAATGAAATCAATGGAAGTTAGAAGCCTAAATACCTTTGAGGACGTGAGCCTTCCCTACTAACTATCTTCATAGGATCTTTCACAGGTAGCTTCCTGCATAATGTATGCTTTAAAGTTCTGTACATTGGTGGCTCTGGGGCATACAGTCAGCCATGCCCAGTTCAGTTTATAGTCCCTTTCCTCAGTACTCTGTTTATTCTCCAACACAAAACAAAAGGAAATACAGAACAATAACAAAAGCAATAGCTTTGTTCTTGGCTGAGAGGGTGGAGCCCTCTGGACTTTGGTAACTAAATCGTCTGGACCACAGCAGCCTGGGGAGGCCCTTGGGACCTCCTTGCAGCCTTCTCCTTGTCTCTGTCTCCTCTCACTCCCCACCCCACCCCGCCCGTCTCTCTCCAGTGGAGTTGGGGCCCTCATTTATATCTTCCAGCTAGGAATCAGGCCCAACCAGTGGGTGCAGTTTAGCTGAGTCAGCTGATTCCCTCCAGAACAGGGACAGCTGTTCATTAGAGCCCCTGGCCTTGAAAGGGCCAGACCTCACTGTTACATGTACCCCAAGGATTCCCAAACTGTGGTATGTGGGGTACACGAGATATCTCGGGGGGAGGAGGGTGGTACCTGGGAGCAATTGTGCAATGGTGGATTTTATTTATTATTTCATTTATTGCATTTTCATAATAGGCTGTTCAGACAACACTTTAAAACTCTGGGAATTTGTTATATAAAATATGGTAGTTAATTTACTTCAAGATGTAGTAACGTATTAATGAAAACACAGATACACAGAGACGCTGATGTACAGAGCCCTCAACTCCAGTCACCGTACTGTGCAGGTTCAGTTGCCCAGCAACCGTCCAGTTTAGCTGAGCTCAGAACTTAGTCAGGTGTTTTTTTCCCCCCCAGTTGTATATGTCGCACTATAACTATATTTGTACATAACAGTGAAATATAGACAGATGGCTAAAGACTGGCAGTATTAAGAAGAACACACGAAGTATCAGCGATGAGAAGAGTAGGGGTACACACGCAACTGGTAAATCTGGAAGGGGGTAAGCAGGCAGCTGGTAGATCTGGAAGGGGGTACACAATAAGAAAAGTTTGGGAACCTTTGCTCTAAGGATATATCTACACTGCAATTAAACACCTGCAGTTGGTCTGTGCCAGCTGTCCCAGGCTCATGGGACTCAAGCTAAAGGGCTGTTTCACTGAGGTGGGAGGGTCTCAGAGCTCAGGCTGTAGCCCGAGGCCGAATATGTACACCACCATTAAACATCCCCTTAGCCCGAGCCCCGTGAGCCTGAGTGAGCTGGCACAGGCCAGCTGCAGGTGTCTAACTGCAGTGTAGACATACCCTAAGAAGGGTACACTACTTCTTAAAGGGTACATCATGCAAGAAGCTAACCTCTGAGTGGGACTTAAATAATTCTGTGTAGGTGTTTCCTCCCATCACTGTTGGGATACATTTTCATTACGTTCTAAAAGACAAAGACGCTCATCATACTGGTGTATGAGGGGTTGTTGTTTTTCCTTTAGTTTTTTTTTTAATCCTCTAGAAACTGTGATGAAGACACATCGGGGACATATGAACTATTGTTCTGCATATTATAGAATGAAGCATGTTATTCAGATAAGAGCTTTTGTAAAATGGTTTGTTTATAGTTTATTCCTAATTTCTGTGATTGTTGTTAAAAAAGTCCTTCTTTTTTTCTCTTTTTCTTTTTTTTGTGCTAGAGACTTGGCTGTTTTTTTAAAGATGAATTTATTGAGATACCTAGGGAAGACTGTGTGATTTATGTGCTCTGGCAGTAATTGCAGGATGTTTAATTTGTCAGAAGTACCCGAGCAGGGTTTTGAGAAGTGAGAGGCCTTTGTCATTCCTGCTAATCCAGTTTCTGTTGTTTACTGCGCATAGCAACATCTGGTGGCAGGACAATTTAGAGGAATTGAAAGTAGAAAATCCACTGTAATCAATTTTCATTTGTGTTATATGCAGCCTGTATATTTCTAAGGCACACAAGATTCCCTATGTGCGGACTTCTGTACCCCGGTCTGGATGGGAGGGATGGCCTTGGCTCTTGAAAATATTCTCAACATACTTTACACAGAGAAGTCATGCACATTAGTGTACTGACAAGCTCCCCAGGGCAAGGGCCATGTCCTTCTATATGTCTGTATAACATTTACCACAATGTGACCTTAATACCTATTTGAGCCTCCACCTACAGACACTACCCACAATACAAACAACATGGGGCCCAATAGGCAGCCAAGTAGGTTTGGTATATTTGGGGAATCAGCAACTGCTGAGATGTGGAATGTGTCCTGTATGGTTCTTTGCAGAGGGTTACAGCTGACTGTGATCTCCATAGTGGCTAACTTTGCCTAAGGAGTTATCATAGATTGGGAAGTGGTGTACCTTTCTTTAGGCTAAAATCGTTGCTAAGCCCCTTATTTTCATGCTGGGATCACACATAACTATCTGACTCCTTATCCCTCTACAAGTCCACCCCAACACCATCTACCAGAAAGCTTACTTTGGGTACTTGTCACCCTTAGTATGTGTTCAGAACCTCACTAGCAGTGCTCAGCATCTCACAGCATTGAGCTTGGCAATTTTAAAACATTAAACCTTCAGACCTAAGCTACAAAAAATATTTCAAAAACACAATGCAGTGGGGGTGGGGAGAGATAATGAAAGGGGGTGGGAGGACCTTCTATAGGGCAGGAGGCATTTATCATATATCTGTGCACCTATGAGAATAGACCCATTGGAAGGTATGAAAATAAATAATATACACTGCTAACAAACACTTTAGCAAACCTTTGTTCAGCTGCTACCTGGTAAATCTAGAAGTGCACACTTTATTAATGATGTTGATAGGCATCATCTGACTTTTGCTAGATTATATCTGTTATTATATTTCTAGAAGTGAATAATTTCCTCTCCCCTCACCCTTTAAAAATCTTTGGAAATTAAATGCAACTTCCCACCCCAAAAACCCCCGATTTCAATACAATATTAAAATAAAATATTAAACATTTAAAAGTCTAGAAAAGCAAAAATCAAAGTAAAAATTAATGCAACGTTAACGCTGTCTCTTCTGTGCGTACATTATAATATGATCATATGTTATTGTAAATACATTAAAAAATCTCTATATAAGGTTGTAGAAAAAGTTATATATAATCCTATTTTATCATCTGAAAACTAATAATGACAGCAGCATTATAATATTTAGCACTTACAGGGATTTTTCTTATCATACTTCAAAGAACTTTTGCAGGTGAAAAAGTATCATCAGCTCCATTTTACAAAGAGGAAAACTTGAGGGGGAGACAGTTAAGAGACAGATGACATTGTGAGTCAATGACGGAGTTGGGACTAAAACCCAATTCTCTTGGCCGTGAATTCCATGCTCCTATTCTCTGGATCGAATTGCCTCCCTAATGTGAGTGATAAATAAAGATGTTTGTGGAAAAAAGTGCAGAGTTCATGTTGCATGTTCAACCTTAACTGTTGCATTTCCTGACCTTTCAGTGCTTAACTTGCAATCTTAATGTTGCATGAATGTAGGGGGGTTCATGTTTAATGTTGGGGTAATTTAATGATATCTGGCTTGACAGGCTGAGAAATACTGCAGTAATGCACCAGTGACAAGGAAAGGAGCGTATCACCTGTCTGGAAAATGAAACGTGTACATTTTAGTGAACAATCTCCTATCCTAAAGCAGATACTCAGTTTGAGTACCAACCCACCAACACATACATTAAGGACCCTGGTAAAATGGTAATGGACATTAAAAATAAATTAATACATTTTAATTAGCTAAACTAATCGTGATCCCATTGAAGACAACATAATTTAAGTCAATGATTATTCTTAAACCACGATAGGAACCTAATCTCTTAATCATGAAGTAAAATTGAGTTTCAACACAGAGAGTAGAAGTATTTTTAAAATAATTCAGTATTAAAATATTACCTGCTGAAATAGGGTAATATTCTTTGCAATAATGGATGGAAAATCTTGTTCACACGTAGAGCTCTGAGAGAATGTACGCCACATATCTGCATCTTCAAAGCAGAGTGTCTGATACAGAGCTGGGAGAGAGATCTACAAAGCAAATAGTGCACATTTAACAGTAAAAAAAAAAAATAGCAACAACTTATAGCCAGCCTGACATATTCTCTGTATTATTTTTATTCTCTCTTTTTTAAATCTTTTTGGTTCCTTCCCCTTCCTCCATCCCACCTCAGTCCTTTCTATCACACATGGCTAATTTATTTCGCTCAATGCATCAACTGTTCTCTGACTCAAATGCTCCCATAACACCCCCTTCTCCCCCCCTCTTCCCAACTTGCTTTTGGTCCCTATGGAAAGGAGGAAGTGAAAAATAACCAGCACTGAAGTATCACAGTTCTAGTGCTCTGAAGCTAGTTAATTTCTCTCCCTCATGAACTCTCAGCCCTTCCCTTCTTGCTGGTGAGCTTTACGCAGTAGGAGAGTAGCCCTAGATCAGTACTTCAGAGATTGTTACTTTTATTTCACTCCTTTCAGCAGGGGAACATAGGCTGTCGTAAGAGAAATCAGTCCAAGAAAACATTGGGACTTCAAATTAATATGAAGCTACCCAATTTGACCACTAGAGACCTCAAACTGGCCTCTAAATGTGGGCATGGAAATTTAATCTAGCTACCCAATTTATGCATGTAAAATTGTAGATACTAATTTTTAGGCTACTTATGAAAATACGGTCTTGCATTCTAGAAATTTGTATGTCAAAATGCTAAATAATTTTTCTACTTCCCGTAATGGTTATTTTTATAACTATAAATAATAGCTTTCAACTGGGTACATATTAGACTGTGTTTTTTGGAAGAGCTAATAAATAATTCTTAACTAATTTTGAATACAGTTTAAAATAACTAAAACTGTAGTCATGTTGGAAAATATTTAGTTTATTTTCAACTCCATATTAATACTTCCGAA
Organism: Terrapene triunguis; assembly: GCF_002925995.2. Classification (NCBI taxonomy): domain Eukaryota; kingdom Metazoa; phylum Chordata; order Testudines; family Emydidae; genus Terrapene; species Terrapene triunguis. The sequence continues at coordinate 303,711 of NW_020664489.1, read as the reverse complement.
TAAATCAATACCATTTCAAATTGAATTTAAATCATCACATAGACAATACCTTCAGAGATGCTACTGCCCAAGTTCGTTCCTGTTCTATCCAAGATGGAATTTGGTCACGGATACCTCTTTGTGAATCCTTATAAAACAAAATAAGCTATATATTTGTAAAATTCAAACCTACAAGTTGTTTAATAACTAAAGTTTCAAAATGAAAACAGATATGAAAACACTGGCAACATCCTTTACAGGAATCTTTCAATGGTGTTCTATTGATAAATTTATGAATAGTGTAGCAATGTTTGTTTATTATTGCTATTTTATAAAGTTATAACATACAAGAGGCACCTCAGACTTGACTAGATTTAGTCCTCCCCCTTCCATCTTCGCAGCAGATGAGTACTTCTAAAATACTGAAATCTAGATACTTTATTAATACATTAAAATAAACTTTACAATAATGTTTTATTGCCTCACTGAAACACATTGATGACACACATGGATCCTTAGGAGGCCACTGTAGAAGAACCCACAGGATTTATCTCAATTTAGGGCTGACTGCAGGAGATGTCATACTGAGAAAGGAAACAATCTGGTTAGAAATGTTCCAGTCTGGATCCTGACCTTTCCCTAAGACATCTGATGTATACAAAGCAGCAAAAAATAATAAAATAAAATAAATCATAATAATAATAATAATAATATGGATGGAAAAGCAAGTAATATACAGGAACAAGATTTCTAAAATGTCATATAGATGACCATGTAATGGGGCACCATTACGTGACCATGTAATGATATGACCCCCATATCAATCAGGAGAAGGCTAACAAGCTCCTCTGTGCTCAACTGTTACCAGACAGGCACACCTGCAGAGCCTACTCCAGCTGGAGGAAGCAAGCTTTAAAAGAAGATGCTTGTCACAGGAAGGCACAGCAACCAGGAAGAAAGCTGCTGTGCCTCAGGAGTAGCTGGCCCTTGCTACAGAATGACAGAGTGGAAAACAGCTGACAAGACTCTGCTGCCCACCAGACCTTTATAAGGTACCTTATAGAATGCCCCTTAAACAGGAGGAGGACCCAGAAAGGGTGGAATAAAGTTCCCAAACGGGGAAAGGGCTGTTAAAGGGGAAGAGACTCTAAAGCTGCATGAGTGTGATCCAGATAAAGATCCAGCCTATCAGAGAACACCATTTGGAGCAATTAGCTGCCAAAGGATTTTTTTTCCAGAGGAATGAAAGTCTGGACTGTAGTACTCAACAAAGGTGTTCATGGATGATCAGAACATCATGGATGATATTTCCTCTGTGGTGACTCACACTCTTTCTGCCCACCATAGCACCACAGAGTGTGCTGAATGGACTCTGCTCCCTTTTTGGACTAGTTTCTGTGCAACCATGTAAACTTGATGTTTAAGTAAATTCCATCTTAATGTCTCTTTCTACATCCAGGAAGATGAGCTTCACTTTGGGCAGACCAAAGGAAAAATAATCCCTAGTAATGTATGGAGAACAGAGTTTATCCTTGTGACAGATGATTTTGAAGTTGGAAGAATCTTCTCTTTATGGGCCAGTGCATTTTAACAGCATACATTTTGGAGACATTTCTGACTGTAGTGCTTGTAACCAAGAAGCATGGTATTAGAAGCCATTAGTTTGAAATATTTGGTTCTGACAGACTTTAGCCCTCTGGACAGATCCCAGATAGGGAAGACAGGACTTTTGGTTTGGACAGATGCTGCACAAGGACATTTATTATTGCTGGATGATCTACCAGAGATTTAAATGAGCCCTTGTGCAATATGCTATTTAGTGTTGGGTCATCAGCAATGATGGTGGGATGTCTCACACTAGGTCATTCTGTACAATTGCAGAAGAGCTATAATGTTTGTTTTCTTGGGCTTGACTATCTTGACACCAATGGGAGAACACTGTCCAAATTCTTGCACAGGCCAAAGGGATAGAAAATTTCTATGAAGCTATGAAACACTATTATTTTGGAGGAATCGATTATCTTGTTTAGTACCCATCATTAAATAGCCAATATGTCTCTCAGTCTGGATTAGGATGAAGTAGAAAGCAATAACATAGCAGATGGAGTGGAGACAGTTTATGACAGCTTCACTAGGTCCAAGTACCATGGACTTCTTGGCTGATTTTAGGGCAATAACAATTGCAATTCTCTCCCCCCCCCTTTTTAAAATCTTCCGTAAAACTCGTCCTAGTAGTAGAAGGGGGGAAGCATAGACAAGCAAATTCAGCTGTTAGTGTAACTGTATATTTCCAGTGATCTTGGGTGAAGAAAATCATTGGGGTTTTTTTGTGTTTTGACTGAACACAAATAGGAACACTTAGTGATGGCCTAGCTCACTGGATATCAGCTTTTTAGAACCAGATATTTAGTTTTTTTGGACTATCTGCTGAAAACTTACCTAGTCCTCTTGTGTCTTCAATATGCCCTTTTTATACTGATCACTATTCTTAGGCTAGGTGACCTTCTGCTCAAGAAAAAAAGTTATTGTTTGGCATTTAGATTTGCACTTCTTCTGCCCTATTCCTGATTTATATATTCCACGATCATCGTGATGTCTCATTGAACAAGAAAGTGCTCCTTTCTCAGGGGCTCCTGGAAGTTCGATGAGCCATGCTGGACATCTCTAGGAAGTTGATACTCTACAGTCCTTCTGACATTGACCAAGTTCCAGGATGTTGTCCCATGTGCAATCCCCAACTTGGAAGACTGGCATCTGTGGTCAGGGTTTTGGATTCAAGATTTTGCAGTAAGAATGCTACCATACCATCCTGTTTCCACCCACTGATAGGCTGGATGTTATCTTTATTTTCCTATAAATCTCAAATTTTGGAATGGTTCCAGGTTTTTAAGAGAAATCCCCAAAACTCTCTCATGTGCAGTCTTGTCCACGAATAATGTTTGAAGCTAAATGACCAAAGAGCAGCAGGTAAATATGGATGAAGGATACTGTGTTCCATAACACCCCGTGCCTTTGCTTTAAGTCTTTCTTGTGTAGGAAATGCTCTGGTTCTCTTTGTGTTTATCTCAACTCCTGGAATATCCTATGAAAATCCTATACTAGCCTAGTGGATAGGAGGAAAGCAGTCAATGTGATAGATCTTGATTTTAGTAAGGCTTTTGACACAGTCCCACGTGACATTTTCATAACCAAACTAGGGAAATGTGGTATAGATGAAAATATTATAAAGTAGGGGCATAACTGGCTTAAAGATCATACTCAAAGAATAGTTCTCAATGGTTCGCTGTCAAACTGGTAGAACATATCTAGTGGGGTCCTGTAGGGGTATGTTCTGGCTCTGATACTTTTAAAGATTTTCAATAATAACATGAATAATGGAGAGGAATATGTTTATAAAATGTGTGGAGGACACCAAGCTTGGGGAGGTTGCAGGGATTTTGGAGAACAGATGAGAATTCAAAATGACCTTGACAAATTGGAGAATTGGTCTGAAATCAATATGATGAAATTCAATAAAGACACACGCAAAGTACTACATGTAGGAAACAAAAATAAAATGCCCGACTACAACATGGGGGACAACTGGCTAGGCATTAGTGTTGCTGAAAAGGATATGGGGGTTATAGTGGATCACATATTTACTAAAAGCCAAAAATGTGATGCAGTTGTGAAAAAGGCTAATATCATTCTGGGGTGTATTAATAGGAGTGTTGTATGTAAGACATGGGAGGTAATTATGCCATTCTACTCAGCAGTAGTGGCGCCTCATCTGGAGTACTATGTCCAGTTTTGGACTCCACGTTTCAGGAAAGATGTGGACAGAGGAACAAAAATTATAAAAGGGTTAGAAAATCTGACCTAAAAAGAAAGGTTAAAAAAAATGGGTACAGTACAACCCTGTTGATCTGACCCTCCCTTATCCGTCTCTCCGTATTTACCAAACAACCAGGACTCTAGGGCCAGAAGTGAGCAAACTCTCCTCTGGCCACTAGATGGCACTGCAGCATCACATTTTCCCATTCTCCGGTTTACCTGGAATTTTGATTATCTGATCTGGCCCTGCTCCCAATTAGACCAGATAAACGGGGATCTGCTGTAAGTTTAGTCTTCTGAAAAGAAGACTGAGTAGAGATCTGATAACAGTCTCCAAATATGTTAAGAGCAGTTATCAAGAAAACGCTGATTAACTGTTCTCCAGGTTGGACTGCATTAGTAGGAACATTGCCAGCAGATCGAGGAACTGGGCTTATTTAGTTTGCAGAAGAGAAGAGTGAGGGGGGAGTTGATAGCAGTCTTCAACTACCTGAAGGGGGGTTCCAAAGAGGATGGAGCTAGGCTGTTCTCAGATGGTGGCAGATGACAGAACAAGGAGCAATGGTCTCAAGTTGCACTGGGGGAGCTCTAAATTGGATATTAGGAAAAAACTATTTCACTAGGAGGGTGGTGAAGCACTAGAATGGGTTACCTAGGGAGGTGGTGGAATCTCCAACCTTAGACGTTTTTAAGGACTGGCTTGACAAAGCCCTGACTGGGATGATTTAGTTGGGGTTGGTCCTGCTTTGAGCAAGGGGTTGAACTAGATGACCTCCAGAGATCTCTTCCAACCCTAATCTTCTATGATTCTATGTACACTGAAGGTAGGCCAAGTAGTAATGGGCTTAATCTGCAGCAAGGGAAGTTTAGGTTAGATATTAGGAAAACCTTGCTAACTATAAGAATAGTTCAGTACTAGAATAGGCTTCCAAGGGAGGTTGTGGAATCCCTGTCATTGTCTAACCTGTTCTTAAAAACCTCCAAACACCTGTCAGGAATGGTCTACGTACATTTGGTCCTGCTTTAGCGGGGGACATGGTGGGAGAGGGGCTGGAGAAGATGACCTTTTGAGATCCCTTCCAGACCTACATTTCTATGATTCTATGAGAGATGATCAACAATCTCTTATTTAACTTTATTACAAATCATGGGATTGGGTCCTGTGGGTCACTGGCTACAAAGTCCCTGGGGATGATGCTCTGATAAGTGTGCCATCTAAGACCATGTGTAGATGAATCCCTGGATTGCTCAGCTGCTTTATTACCATTTTCAAGAGCTTTGTAAATATCCTGGTGGAGGACAACACATAGTGATAGTGTTGATTTTCATAAACAAAAACAAATAAACTGCTGTTGACTGAAATTTGACTTTCAATATGTCTCTGCCTGTTACGCCTACATTAAAAGATCTTCTTGAGACATAGCAACAACAATAGAAGCTGCAGTCGCTATTCTCAATTTTGTCTTCTTCATCAACCTGACCAGCCTCTTGAGGTTTAGGATGATGAAGACTTCTCCAGATCTTTTTCTTACTATGAAGATTATTGAACAAAGCTTTGAGCACTTTTGGTTGAGGGACAAGATCTAAATCTCTAGGAAATGGGAGAACTTCTGCAGGACAATTTTTTTTTTCTTCTCATCATCTCTTGAGGCTGAAGAGGGAATAAAAAAGGGATGTGGAGGAGCCTGAAACTCCAGAGAATATCTGTACCACTTGTCTGAAGTCAACTGGAATTATGTCTGAAAACTGGGAAATTCTGCTCCTTAGGCCTATTTCTGGACTGAGACAGGCCCTGCTGCAGTCATACTGATAGCTTGGATTGGAAGGAGAGATTGAAAGCATTCCCTGATCTGGGCTTCCCTATGCTATGCCAGGTCTTACCCATGCAAAAAGAAAAATCCCTTCTCTTGGTCCATCATTGTGAGTAACAACAAAAGAGCTTCTGCCTTTATATTACACCTGGCAGTCCTCACTTTTGGGGGAGGAGCTAGAGTCTGTGGAAAGAAGTGAAGATCTGGATACTTTGGAACCTTTTTTTCCTTTTGGGTTTTTTTTTTTTTTTTTGGCTGTCCTTGGGAGGTGATTGCTCCATTGAAGGACTGGTCTCTTATCATCTGACGCTCTGTTTTGCCCCACAGCCTACATGGGGTAGAATCTTGAGCCCCATCTTCATCATCCAATATGTAATCAGAGAAGTGGCCCAGGAACTTCTCTGAGAAATCCTCGGGAAGAGGGAGAGTCCAAAAAGACACTAAATTCCTTGACAAGTCAATCAATTATCCACATAAAAACCTGGGAAAGACCTTAGCCATTGTTCCTTTAGAGGTGGATTGAACCAAATGGTCTGGAGGGTTGGACTTACCCTTAAAGAGTCCTTGATGGGTGAGTAAGCCCAGTTTGCTGAATCCAAGGACTGAAGTTGACTGACCAGCCCTTGCAGAGGTTTCTCTGGAGCAATCTCAACTGATGTGAGGATGACACAGAGGCCTCAAAAATCCATTCACCATCCAAATCCCTTCCTCTCACAGAGCAAGCTTAGACTCATAGACTTTAAGGACAGAAAAGACGATCATGATCATCTAGTCTGACCTCCTGCACATTGCAGGATACAGAACCTCGCCCACCCACTGCTGTAATAGACCCACAACCCCTGGCTGAGTTACTGAAATCCTCAAAACATGATTTAAAGACTTCAAGTTACAGAGAATCTGCTCTATACACTAGTTTAAACCTGCAAATGACCCTGTGCCCCATGCTGCAGAGGAAGGTGAACGCCCCCGCCCCCTAACCTCCAAGGTCTCTTATTAATGTGACCTGGGCAAAATTCCTTCCCGACACGAAATATGGCGATCAGTAAGACCCTGAGGAGGTACAAGTCCCAGAAGCAAGACACCTGGGAAAGAATTCTCTGTAGTAACTCAGAGCTCCCGCCCTCATCTAGTGTCCCATCACCAGCCATTGGCGATATTTGCTGATAGCAGTCACAGATTGGCTACATGCCATTGTAGGCAGTCTCTTCATACCATCCCCTCCATGAACTTATCAAGCTCAGTCTTGAAGCCAGTTCGTTGGTTTTTTTTTCTCCACTGCTCCCCTTGGAAGGCTGTTCTGCAGACTGTGAGCAATAATGGCAGAGTTTCCCTTCTGTGGCTCCCAAGAGGGTATCCTCCTCAGAGATGTAGTACCACTTGGCCCTTAATCTATTCCTTTTGGCTGGTTCCAACATGCTGGGAGGAGGGGTATAAAACCAAGAGTATAATTCCTCTTCTCCGCACAAAAAATATCTTCCTCAACTGCTCATTCTGCTCTAAAATGTCGCTCCCAAACCAAGGGCAGTAATGGATAAGGTTGGAGTGTTCAGTTTCCTTTCTGTCTGCACAGTCAGAGACAGAAAATCTAAGGTCGGGAGGAAGGATTGTCAAAGTCTCAGAGCAATGTGGACATGTCTGATTGCCTCTGATGCTTTTCAGAAGAGAGGTGCGTTCAAAATATTTTGTGCTGGGGAGAGGTCAGAATCTAGAATTCCCTATTTTAGAGAGGGTGGATTTACTGCATTTAAATATAGTTAAATTTACATTTGGGGACAGTACTGCAGTCACACAAGGAAAAATTATACAACTTTATAAAAGTAAAAAAATTACTTACTATGTTCACATATTTTTAAATATTTCTATTGCTATAAAAGAGCTAGTCTGTTCATACTATACATATATGTACAGTAAATAACAAACATACAATACATTTGAGAATAATCTTTTAGGATTCTATCAATGCATTCCTTATTTCAGAATAAATAAATAAATAAAGCTTACTGATTTTCTTAACATGTCTCCAATGATCACACCTGTAAAAGTATCCCATTCCTATGGGGGAAAAAACAAAAACAAAAAAACAAAACTTAGACAAGGCATAGGGATATCTTAAAGCACACAATATACTAGTTACAGATAAAGTAGAGGGTGATCCGAGAATAGAAATAACAATTACGAATGGATTTTTAAAGAGGCCTAAGGAGTCACCCAGCTCCTGCTGACATAAATCCCAAATAAGGGGTTGGAGGCATGGATTTATGAGAAAAGATAAAAGAAGCCAAACACACGTAACTTGACTAAGCAAAGTATAGATGTAGGGAGCATGATATACATTAAAGCCAAGAACTTAGTAGAATTCAAACAGGCATTAGATATTTCTATGAATAATATGATCATCAAGAATTACAACAGCATGGACTAAAAAACAAAAACAACATCTACAACAAAAAAGCCTCCTAAGAGTTATCATGCTTCAGTACATAAGCCAACTGAAAGTTTTCCTGTGAGTGGTTTCTTCAATAAGGAACCTATTTTCAAAGGTATTTAGGCACCTAAAGATGCGTTTAAATCAACGGGAGTTATGCGCCTAACCTGTTCAGGGAATTCTGTAAATCCCACTAGGCACCTGTCTACATCTTTAGGAACCTAATTACCTTTGAAAATCTTGCCACAACTACCTGCCTTTGGAGTTCTTGCATTTTCCTCTGAAGCAGCTAGTACTAGACTAGATAGATCCTGATCTGATCTGCTTCCTATTACCATTTTACAGTATGTGAAAGGTGTAATCACCAAAGAAAGAGAGGGATTATTTACTGTCATACACTGTGATATAACAGAGTACTCTGACTAAATTAAGAAAGCAAAAAGTAGATAAAACTTCTTGACGACGAGATCTATTAGACAGTAGTATAGTCATCCAAGATGAGTACTTTGGGTCACTGTAGCCTAGGCCGGATAATTTTCTAATTTTTTTTTTGCTGGGCACAATCCTTCAGGTAGAGGAGAAAAGGGGTAGACCAAATAACTTAATAGTATAAGTATTTTACATCACTAATATCTATGATTCTATGGCCAGGGGTTAATTTATTATAATTTAAAATATATATAAAAACGGTAATAGAGGTTGTTCTTATTTAAAGAAAATTGCATTTCTCCGACTTGAAGTAGGTCAATCCACACATCCACTTGACTTTTGTCTGTGACATTACACAATCAAAAGTCAACAGCATCAACAACATAGCAGAGCGTTCTATGGATCCATCCATCCAGTTAAATATTGATGCCATTCCATCTCTCCCAAGATTCTTTACAGCCAGTGACTTAGCAAATTAGAAGCAAAGTATTTATTAACCAATCAAACATAAAAAGGCATATACATTATAAAAATACTGCTACAGCACAAAATATGAATAAAGGACTACTGCTCCAAAAACTGAAAAATATGTAAAATATTTATGTAAACATGATAAAGTAATAATATAGATATGCATATAAACCAGATGCAGCAAGAATCAGTATACAAAGACTAAGAGGGACCATTTCTTCCTCTACAACCGTGCCTCACTTCCATAATAGGTATGTTCCTCTTGAACCACAAAATTGTTGACCAGTAAGGGAAGACTCATCAGCACAAGAGACAGAGACAGAGACAGTGACTTTTAACTTTGCCACTTTCAGAGCTAAACACAAAACATCTCTTCCACTTTGATTTCCATTAATAAATTTGTCTCACAAACAAGTACTCAACTAATCAAGTAACTAATTTCTACCTGAAGGGAAATAAGAGAAATACAGATATTAGTTACTTGTTTTAATTCTTGGGAAGTACTCAGATACTACAGGAATGTGCACCGTATATGAACTGAGGTTGGACAGTCAGAAATTCTAACAGCTAATATAAGTGCATATAAAACATAAGTAATCAAGATATAAATAGTACTCACAAACATTTTAGAAGGCTGAGTAGCCAGGCTTTACTTTAGTCAGAAAAATACTATTTGCAAATCCTTGCCCTGTAGAATTTACAATCTAAAAGATTAAACAGAGAAGGCAAAACACTCTCAAAAACTGAGAGGAAGGGATACATTTGAGTCACGGACTTGAAGTTGGTGAGTGTATCTTTTAAGTCTTTGTATCCTAATCCTGCAATTTTTGTACAATCACTGTCTCCACTATCTCTTTCAATTTTCCTGGCTGATTTTTTTCCCCATTTCTTTCTCTATAACTGCTCTATAATTCATCTCTCACTCTCACTACTTCCAACACCCTTGTTCTTGCCTTGGTAATCTTCCACCTCCTCCTTTCTTTCTGGTCTGAGTCACATCTTGCATCCTAAGGGTAAGTATACACTTATGGCAGCGTGTAGAGTATAAACACTGTATGCCAGTTAGTATAGGTATAAATAGCAGTGTAGACAGTGAGGCACTGCTTAAGTGAGCAGGTAACAGACATGCCAGAACCCTAGGGTTTAGAATCATAGACGCGAAGGACTGGAAGGGACCTCGAGAGATCTTCTAATCCACTTCCCTGCACTCAAGACAGGACTAAGTATTATCTAGACCAGTGGTTCTCACCATATTTACCACTGTGGGCCGCATATGAAGCTCTCTGTGTGTTATGTGAGCTGCATCCACACAGTATATATACTACCTCTATAGCCCTGAGGATGTCATATGCACCGCAGCTGTGTGCTGATTGGGCCACAAGCGGGCCATGGTTGAGAACCACTTATCTAGACCATCCCTGACACGTGTTTGTCTAACCTGCTTTTAAAAATCTCCAATGATGGAGATTCCACAACCTCCCTAGGCAATTTATTCCAGTGCTTAACAACCCTGACAGTTAGGAATGTCCAAACTAACCCTCCTTTGCAGCAATTTAAACCCATTGCTTCTTGTCCTATTCTTACAGGTTAACGAGAACAATTTTTCTCCTTCCTCCTTGTAATAACCTTTTATGTACTTGAAAACTGTTATCATTCTCCCCCCTTCCCCTCAGTCTTCTCTTCTCCAGATAAAACCAACCTAATTTTTTCAATCTTTCCTCATAGGTCATGTTTCTAGACCTTTAATCATTTTTGTTGCTCTCTCCTGTGGACTTTAGCCAACTTGTCCACATCTTTCCTGAAATGTGGCACCCAGAACTGGACACAATACTCCAGTTGAGGCCTTATCAGCGCAGAGTAGAGCGGAAGAATTACTTCTTGTGTCTTCAAAAAAAGAACAGGAGTACTTGTGGCACCTTAGAGACTAACAAATTTATTTCAGCATAAGCTTTCGTGGGCTACAGCTCACTTCTTCAGATGCGTAGAGTGAAACACACAGACAGAAGATATTTATACATACAGAGAACATGAAAAGTTGGAAGTACGCATACCAATTGTAAGAGGCCAATCAATTGAGATGAGCTATCAGTAGCAGCAGAAGAAAAAACTTTGAAGTGATAATCGAGATGACCCATAGAAGGTGTGAGGAGAACTTAACATGGGGGGAAAAAAATTCAATTAGTGTAATGACCCAACCATTCCCAGTCTCTGTTTAGACGTAAGTTAATTGTGTCTATTTTGCATATTAATTCGAGTTAATATGAAATCTCGATTATCACTTCAAAGTTTTTTCTTCTGCTGCTACTGATAGCTCATCTCAATTGATTGGCCTCTTACAATTGGTATGCGTACTTCCAACTTTTCATGTTCTCTGTATGTATAAATATCTTCTGTCTGTGTGTTTCACTCTATGCATCTGAAGAAGTGAGCTGTAGCCCATGAAAGCTTATGCTGAAATAAATTTGTTAGTCTCTAAGGTGCCACAAGTACTCCTGTTCTTTTTGTGGATACAGACTAACACGGCTGCTACTTGGAAACCTATGCCTTTCCAGCTTGATGGTGAACCACTGATAACTACTCTCTGGGAATGGTTTTCCAATCAGTTATGCACCTACCTTATAGTAGCTCCATGTAGGTTGTATTTCCCTAATTTGTTTATGAGACAGTTCTGCGAGATAGTATCAAAGGCCTTACTAAAGTTAAGATATATCACATCTACTGCTTCCCCCCTTATCCGGTAGGCTTGTTACCAAGAAAGCTATTAGGTTGGTTTGACATGATTTGTTTTTGACAAACCCTGCTAACTGTTACTTATCACCTAATTATATTCTAGCTTTTGCAAACTGATTGCTTAATTATTTGCTCCATTATCTTTCTGGGTACTGAAGTCATACCCTACATGGCTTTCTGCATGCCCAAACAGTGCCTCCCATATCTACACTGCCTTTTTTAGCAGTGTATTGTCCTGCTGCCGGAGCCTTTCCCTGCTGCCTCTCCTTAGCCAAAGCCTTTCCCTGTCACATGTAACTAGCTACACACTGCAGTGTGGATGCAGCCTGCCTTTCACTGTATCATGTACTACACATACCCTACATACCACCGCCAAGCTAGACAAGGCCTAACAGTTTATCTAAAATGCCATCACCAAATTAATCTTTCTCTCCTGCTGCAGAGGCCATCTCACTTCTTTCAACCCCTTAACCTTCTCAACATATATTTACATATCAAATTCAAACTTCTCATCCGCACCATCACCCTACGTCTTGTCTGTTGTTTTCTACCACTCTCCTAGTTGGGATCTGCACGCTAACTCTGATCACCTTCCTGTCAGAGTCTTCTCTAACAAACACACTGCACTTTCTTCCATTCTCTCTACACTCCCACATGTCCATCTTGATCCTGGAAGCCATACAGCTGCCTTCTCTTTAAAACCCCTCTTTAAAATTTACTTTTCCACAATCTCTCCAGTGATGGCCTATATTTCCAACCTTTGTTTTTTTACAGTACTTACGTTATCTTGGAAAAGTTCAGGGTGCATTCCTCTTACAAAATGCAAAGCAAACATTAGTTGATCAGCCTGAAATAAGAGCAAGATAAATGGATAAATACATTCGTTAGACATCACTGTCCTGCTTTTCTAATTTTACTTCTGAGTAAAGCTAGCTAACAGAACCTCAGTCACAAAGCACCTATCCTGATCAGTACAGCAGCAACATTTTTAGTTTCAAGTAACTGGTGACATGGAGCATCACTCAGATAACTATCTTGGGGCGATATATAGTGTAACTAGAGATGGACTCAAACCACAACTCCAGATCTGAATACACCCACATTTTGCAGGAAGAGAGGGATGGCGTTTTAACCAAAAAACACAAATTATTTTAGAAACAATAAAAATTTGAAATGTTTGAAATAATGTGCTCTGCTGATGCAGGAGGTAGAACTTCCAGCAGTAGCTCAATGGGATAAAGGGTGCAGATATCTAAGTCAAGATTTTCAAAAAACAGGTGTCTAAAGGTTGTTATGGTCATATTTAGATTCCTGAATAGGCAGTATGATATGCAAAGATTGTGAGCACCCAACTCCCACTGTAGTCACTGGGGAGATGCTGGAAGCTCAACGTTTTTGAAAATAATATATATACACCCCTACCCCGATATAACGCGACCCGATAGAACACGAAATTGGATATAACGCGGTAAAGCAGCGCTCCAGGGGGGCGGGACTGCGCGCTCTGGCGGATCAAAGCAAGTTCAATATAACGCGGTTTCACCTATAACGCGGTACGATTTTTTGGCTCCCGAGGACAGCATTATATCGGGGTAGAGGTGTATATTTCTTTAGGTTTCCAAATATGAACTTAGAAGCCTAACTCTAGGTCCCCATTCTGAAAAATCTTGGTCCTGGAAACTGGAGGACTCCTTTCACCAGACTACAAAAATTTCCAGGTCTGACAAACATTGGGATGAATAATGTTTTTCTATACTAGAGAGGGGAGCAGGCACAAGAAATCTGTTCCCTAATCTCCTGTTTGCACCTGTGAAGTGGGTACCCATAATTGAGCTATATAACTCTAGAACCCAAAGGAGCCAAATCAGGTCAAAGGTGGGGACTACACACAATATCAGCAGATCCAAAGCAGTGCAGGATAGTGTCATGCTAAACATGCAGAGCACAAGCGCCTCATGTTAAAGGTAAACATGTGGCCCTACACTCCTGGAAACAACACGCCTGTTCATGGCTTCCACAGACATAATGTCTTCAGAGCATATTAGGCCATGTCCTGCTTAAATTCATTTTAAGGCTCTCCTGATTTCAAGAGTGTACTAGATTCACTCCATTCTAACCTGGAATTGAGAGTAGAAAAGAAATGTGAGGGAATAGTACTAATCTGGATGAAAAGTGTGATAAACTTTAGGGAGAAGAACAGGAAAGGTACAGAGTACAACTGAATCCTTATAGAACACCAGAGAGGGTGGCAAAGAAAGGAAATGTTACTTACCTTACAGTAACTTGAGATGTTTTGTTGCTATGGGTGCTCCACTATAGAATCATAGAATATCAGGGTTGGAAGGGACCTCAGGAGGTCATCTAGTCCAACCCCCTGCTCAAAGCAGGACCAGTCCCCACACAGTTTTTTTTTTCCCCAGTTCCCTAAATGGCCCCCTCAAGGATTGAATTCATAACCCTGGGTTTAGCAAGCCAATGCTGTAGCACAGGGCCTACAGGCCACAGGCCTGTAAGATATTTAGCTGAGGCAAACAAGGCCTCAGGCCTCAAGATATGCTGTCACGAGTAGCTAACCAATGAATGAGTCTATGTCACAAGATGAAACAGTTACAATAGATATGTTAATGCTGATATTTAGGAAATATATACTGTAATATACCATTTAATTCCATTTAAAATACGTTTGGGATTATTGCAGACATAGTGTGTCAGCAATGTATTTACCACAAGTTGTTATGGTGACTGAGTGACATAAATGTCACTGGGGAGAAGGGATAGCTCAGTGGTTTGAGCATTGGCCTGCTAAACCCAGGGTTGTGAGTTCAATCCTTGAGGGGGCCATTTAGGGATCTGGGGCAAAAATCTGTCTGGGGATTGGCCCTGCTTTGAGCAGGGGGTTGGACTAGATGATCTCCTGGGGTCCCTTCCAACCCTGATATTCTAGGATAACGAGATTAAGAGGAACTAACAAGTTAACCTTTGAAAAACAGGCACCACAAAATTAGTGGGGTGTGGAAGTATGGAAAAGGGATTGAAATTTTCATAAATATGTATGAACCTCAATGGGCATCAGCACAACAAATTATAAAAGTGTATTCCGGATTGCATGCCTTGGGAGACACCAGTGTGACAACCATTGTTGATGATGATGAGGAAGATAATGACTGATACTTTGGGGTTCCCGAGCAGGAGATGTGAGTGAGGGCTGAATATTTGGTACTATTGCTCTATCTGCTGTTGTATTTTAGGGCTTGTGGGATTGTTCATCTGTTTAGTGGATTTGTTAATCAATAGACTGGTGATAAATTGCAAGTGTTTCCTGTGTGATCCTCAAGTCTCTCATTCTAATAATACTGGTAATAATCTTCCTGATGCTGTAGCCACTCAGGAGACTGAACCCTTATCGACTACTGTAGTTTAAGAGATTAACCAATAATCAATACACCAATCCATCAATTAGGTTAAAACACTTCACCATGTTCAAATTGTCAGATTGGTTAGTCCATTTAAAAAAAAAACAATTTTATTAAAAAGTCTACTGTTACAAAGGAGGTCAATGATTTTTCAGTGTCTCTTCACTTCCTTTTCAGTCCACTGTGTCTAGCATACTAACATATAAAATCCTACTTTCTCTCTATTCTTAGATAGTCCAGTGGTGTCATATTGTTGTCAATTGACACAACAGCAAAAATTAACAGTGAGGCACGCTCTGGCATGTGGTTTAATACTATGTTGATTGCTGATAACCCAGAAGAGCTTTCATTAAAATAAAGAGCTAGCTTCATTCTAACAAAGGTCCATATGCTAAATCTTGAAAAATGCAGCTCAACACTTAAAGACTAATGTGCTTTCTAATTCCCTATTCACACCTTATTGGGTATATATACACATGTATAATCCTGTTTACACAACAGTATTAATTTTACAAAATAAGTGTTACAATCTAATTGTAAACATGCCTGGGGTACTAAGCAAATATTCCTTTAATGATCTACAACAACAGAGGAAAAATACTATTCAAGCTAAATAGAAAAAACAACACTGTACATATACAAAAAAGTGTATAAGGATGCTCAAGTAACTCAACCACTTTATCTTTCCTGTGTGCAGTAGAAGAATCTTATGTTGCATCTACATTTCCAAATGTATTTCTACATTTTATTGCTGAATCTAATCATCAGGGTGCTTTTAAAAAAAACTAAATATTTATAACTATTAATATTAAATTGTTGATTCTAAGCCACACTGTGTGAGATACTGTTAAGAATAAAATTCAAGCCAGTGAATTTTGTGTGTGTATATGTTTTTTTAAATTTTGTATGTATTATTGTTATTGTTGGTATTACTGTGGTAGTGCTGAAGAGTGAAAAGATTCCAATTAGGGATCAGGGACCTATTGTGCGGGACACTGTACAAGCGCACACACATAAAACAAAAAAGATCCAAGAAGGATGGAGAGCCAAAGCCATTTCTGCCACTTCCTAAACAAGAACAATGTGTTTGATGGGAACAAACTTGTATCCTCTGCTGCAGTTCTGCAGAGGCTAGTGCAGCCTCAGTACTGAAAGAACCCCATGATCTCTGCATAGGGTTAAAAGAGCGACAGTACATGTAGTAGATTGCTGATGGGGCACAGAGCTCATTTTTTCTCCTAAAGCAGCCACAATGCTGCTTTGTTTTGGTGTATTACCCTGCTGAAGAACAATTACATGATACAAAGCCAGCTCACAAAAGCTAATGCACCCATTACTCATACATACCCAGAATTTAGTATTATAGTATATACAGTGAACCAAAATACTGCATATGTGAAGCAGGCCAAGTTATGGTTGCTGTGAGAATAGAGTCTCATATTTAGTACAGAAAAGATCAAAGAAAATGCATCTTACCTTAAACAAGCAGCGACAGACATATTCATACACCATATGTTTTAATGAGCTGATAAGAGACATAATTCTTTCTTCAGTATTTTCTGAATCCTGAAAAAAAGTAGTTTGAACATGAAAAGTTCAACTGGACAAAAACATGTATTTATGTATGTATGTGCAAATACTTAGAGTGCACAATGGGCACTTAGGGCTGAGGATCCAGCCCATGTGTTTAAAGTCAGACATCTAAATAAGTGGCCTAATTTTCAGAGTTGTTGAGCACTCAGATTTCCTACTGAGCTCACTTGCAGCCCCCAATGACTGTATTTAATGTCCCAAAACATAGATTTAGAGGTCTAAATTTAAGTACTCAGATATGAACATTCTGGCTTTAGTCATGGAAAATAGGCTGAATATTCAAAACATCTGTGACAAATTCCAGGGGATCTGAACCTGCAACCATTTGCACATAAACTATTACACTTCCCACTGCACTACTCAGATACTACACCAAGGAAAATAGACTAAACTGACAACCCAGGAGACTATTTCTCTAAACCACAGACCAGGCACATTGCAGGAAGCAATAGCACAAGTTTCTCCACACTGCCCCACCCATGCTTTAAACCAGCCTTGAAGGAACCACATCTAAGAATGAAAGAATAGTTAATTCTCCATTCTCATTAAAACCTTGGTCTCCAATAGCCTTCGTATGCTGATAGCTTGCCCTCACTGCTGACTTATTAATTATTAATTATTATTATTATACATTTAAATTGCAGTTGCATCTAGACACTCAACCCAGGTTGGGCCACATTGTACCAGGCATTATACAAAATATCAAGAAAATGACAGTCCTAGTCCCCAAAGCATTTACTATCTAAAAGACAAAAATAGCAGGAGGATGAAACAAACAAGGGTGTCAGGGTGAGGGTTGAGGAGATGGGGGTGTAATAAAAATAATAATATCTGTACGGTTTTTGCCTAAGCAGCAGCAGCAAGCACAATTTGCACATGCTTAGCCATTATCAGGTTGCCGTGTACTGTAAGCATTATGAGGAAGGACTCGAAGAAGGATAATGTGGCTTTACAGATTGACTTAATGTGAAGTTTTCCCATATCTATAGGGCAATACAGGAGAAAGCTTGAAGACACTTGTCAGAGTAGTAGAAAAGCAGGTAATCAACTTTACAATAGGATATTAGGGTGGATAGGTAGTATGGTGCTAAATTGTGAAAGGTTTTGAAAATAAAGACAAGAAGTTAGTGTTTGATGTTATGGAAAGAGGTGGGGCCAGTGGAGGATTGCAGGGAAAGGGCTTTATATAGTCAGAGTAATGAGCCAGCAAAATGATCTTAGCAGCAGCATTTTGAATGGCCTTGAAGGGGTGGGAGGAGGTAAAGTTGAAAGCATCGAGGCCAGAGAGATTCAGAAATAGAGGTATGAGACATTCAAGGTTTGGACAAGAGTTTTGGAAGTGGCGGGGGGGAAGAAGGCAGAGAGAAAAGATCAGATCTTGGAAATGTGGTTCAGGAAGAAGTGGCAACATTTAGTCACAGCCTTAATTTGTGGGGTTAATGAGAAGGCTGAGCTGAAGATGAATCCAAGATTACGGGCCTGAGCAACAGGGAGGGTGTTTGTATTATCCACCATGATAAACGGGGGACAGAATGGGCTTGCGGGGACAGGAACTATGTTTTGGTCATGCTAGATTAGGTTGTATTCAAACTAGTGAAAGGTTCCATTTCCTCTTACTAAACTACTGAAACTTTTAGAACCCCAAGCCTTTGCTCCTTCCCTTATTCTGTCCCTTACTGGTAGAATTTGCTTTATTCACAGATTAGCTAATCACTGAAGAGCCCACAATTAAATAAATAAAACCTCAAGATTCCCTATAGTCAACCTTGCTTTTTCATATGTACTGTAATCTTAGCCAAAGAGCCTAAACTACAAAAAAAGAGGTTACTTGGGTGGTGCAGTAACTAGAGTTCTTCAAGATGTGTTCTCTTCAGGTGTACCTACGCCCTATGCTTTTGATCAGAGATTTCTGGTAGCAGTATCCATTCAGCCCGTGCATATGCCTCACACATCCTTGTGTCCCAGGCCGAGGCTACATGGGGCTGTGTCGGTGAACCATCCTCTGTTCCTTTTCCACTGCAAAGACCCACAGGGGAGGCTCTGAATCTGAGGGGAAGGAGGACAGGTATTGGAACACCCACAGAGACACCCATCTGAAAAAATTCCTGTCACTGCAAAAAGTGAGTTACTGCTCCTTCAGGTGACTCCCAAGCAGCACCCCACTAAAGAGAGGGGAGGTTCAAAGCAGAGTCCAATACAGAAGAATTGCATTGCCTACATCAGCATCTGATCTTTCCCCAGGCACCAGGGCATAATGATTAGAGAAAGTATGAACAGAGGAAGTTGCCACTCCACAAATGTCTGCAATTGGTACATCCTTTAATATGGCCACAGATGTAGATAGTGCTCCCGTGGAATGTGTTATCACTCTCAGGGGAGGCTGAACATGAATTCTATTGTAACAGATCTTAATACAACCAGAGATCCACTTTGATAACCTCTATTTTGAAATTACTGAACTCTTGTTTCTGTCAGCAATGGATGCAAATAATCTAGGAGATCTTCTAAATGGTTCAGTCCTATCTAGATAGAAGGCTAATGCCCTCCTGACATCTAGGGTATGGAATATGGCTTCTTGACTAATCTGATGCAGTTTGGGGAAAAACACAGGAGATGAATGGTTTGATTAATATGAAATTCTAAAGACACCTTAAGTAAAAATCTTGGATGAGTCCATAGTGACACTTTCTTTCTGGTGAATAACATAAATGTTGGTACTGCCATTAAAGCCCCCAATTCTCCAACTCTTCAGGGAGAAGTGATAGCTACCAGGAAGGCTGTCTTCAAATGATAAATCTAATAGAAAACACATAGCTAATGGCTCAAAAGGATGTTTCACAAGGCAATTAAGGACTAGGTTCAGGTTCCAGCTAGGAGTAGGATCTCTGACTTTTGGGGAGATATTTGAAAAACCTCTTAGGAATCTTGCTATAGTTGGGTGAGCAAAGAGTGAAAAACCCTCTAGGGGTGTGTGAAAAGCTGTTATTGCTATTAAGTGAACCTTAATGGAATTCATAGAAAGACTGGATATTTTCTAACTGGTCATCCAATATCTTAAGAAGAAGAGAGCGAGTTGGCGAAATCTGATGATAGTTACATCAAAGATAATATTGTTTTCATTTCTGGAGGTTAGTATTTCTTATAGATTCTTTTCTGCTATTTAATACAATGTGTTGTACCTCTGACAAACAGGATATCTCTATTCCTGAGAGCCATCAAGGAAACATACTTGGAGCCCTAGAAGGATCCTGTCAACGGGGGTGAAATGTTCAATTGGCATCCTAAGTCAGTAGGCAAGGACCAATTGGAAACTGCTGTGAAGAGTGAGAGGTCAGTCTCACTAGACAGGAATACCAAACTTGTCTTGGCCATGTTGGTGCTATCAATGTGACTCTGGCCTGATTTTGTTCGATCTTGCTGAGAACCGTTAACAGTAATGGTGTTGGTGGATACATGTAGAGAAGTCCTTTCATCCATGAGATGAGAAAAGCATTCCTCAGGGACTGGGGATTAAGACCTCCTCTGGAGCAATACCTGATGCAATTTGCGTTGGCTGCCATGGCAAACAGAGCGATCTCCAGGAAACCCCAGGCTAAGAACATCTTGTGGAAGATTTGGGAGTTCAGTTCCCAATCATAATTTAGAAAGAAATGAATGTTGAGGTTGTCTGTCCTGGTGTTCTGAATATCATAGAATCATAGAAGATTAGGGTTGGAAGAGACCTCAGGAGGTCATCTAGTCCAATCCCCTGCCCAACTAAACCCCAAATATGTGTGAGGTAATAAACTGAGATGACTATCTGGTTGGCTATGCACCAATTCCAGAGTTTTATCAATTCAGCACAGGGAGATAAGGAATATTCTCCTCCTTGACAGTTGATATAATACATGCAAGCCACATTGTCTGTCATTATCCTTACTGACTTGGATCTGATTAGAGGTAGAAAGTGTATGCAAGCATTTTTGACTGCTCTCAATTCCAAAAGATTGATGTGGAGAAGCTGCTCTTATAGTAACCATTTGACCTGCACCTTATGAGGGCCCAGATGTGCCCCCCAAACCAAAAGTGAAGCATCAAATATTATCACTCTGGTAGGAGGATTCTGAAAGAATGGAACAACATGCACAGGTTTTTGTCAGGTCCTTCCACCAGCTGAGTGAACGTAAGAACCCATTGGGGAACAGACAGTAACTAGCATAGGCTCTGCTTCCTTGGTTTGAAGCCACCCCTGTAGACCTCGGAGATGTAATCCGGCATGCTGCACTACAAAGATGCAAGCTGGCATATATCCCAGCAGTTGAAGATAAGTTACTTGAGGAGAGCCCTGAATCTTTGAGATGAAATTCACTAATGCAAGAAATCTGCTGGAAGAGAGATACATTCTGCCTGTCACTGTATCCAGGGGGGTTCCTATGAAGTTTAGACACTGTAGTGGAGTCACAAGGACTTTTTGAGGTTGATTTGAAGGCCCAGGCTGTGAAACAGAGAACATGTCATTTTACTAACAGTAACACTTGCTGATACTATTTTCTCTGATCAACAATTATATCCAAATGACACACATGATCAGCAATTACTACCAGAATCTCTGGGAGTACTCATGGGACAGAAGATAGGCTGAAAGGCCGCAACCTGGAGGGTAGTGCTTGTTGTTGATTAGAAAACAAGGAACCCTCTTTGTGTGAAGGGTGAATAGCGATATGAAAATATGCATCTTTTAGGTCGACAGTCGTGAACCAATCTCCTAAATCTAATGAGGGAATTATTGCTACAAGGGTCGTCATCATGAATTTCTGCTGTTTTACATATTTGTTTAGAGACCTGAGGTCTAAAACTGGCCTTCATCCTCCCTACTTTTTGGGAATCAGGAAGTATTTTGAATAGACTCTCCTTTTTCTGTGCTGTACGGGAATTGGTTCTATTGCTACTAAACATATAAGTGAGGCCACCTCTAGTGCCAGCAATGGATTGTGATGGGGTCCTGAAGAGCTATGCGGAGGATGAATAGGTAGGAGGGATAGACTTGAAATCAATAGTGTAATCAGATATTATGACTTCCAAAACCCATTTGTCTGATGTTACATTCTCCATGCAGCCTGAAAATGGGAGAGGCAGCATCCATAAGGAGGGAGGAGGGTATGATGTTCCAACTGTAAAACCCTGTTGATTGAATGGGTGTGATTCTTGATCAAGCCACCAAAACTGTCGCATGGAGGTTGTAAATGGCTGAGAAGATATAGCTATAGCTGAAAGAGGTTTTGTTTTTAGACTATCTTGGTCTCTTGGTTGCGGGTTCAGATGGTCTATGATAAGTTGCATATGGGGCTGGGTGTGCTCTTTGTGGCATCTGAGACCTATTAAATCTCCTCTTATTTACAGGAGTATACATACTTATGGATCTCAGCAGAGCTCTCAAGTCCTTTAAAGTGTGGAGAGATCTAGCCATCAAGTCTTGCAACTGCAAAGGGGAGGTCTTTGATGGCACTCTGGACTTCTCTGGGGAAGCCTAATACCTGGAGCCAAGACACTCTTCTCATGACCAGAGTGATAGATATAGACCATGCTGCAGTATCTGCAGCATTCAAGGAGGCCTGGAACGATGTCTTTGCCAGGAACTGACCACGTTGTATAATGGCCTTTAATTGGTCACAATGTACCTCTAGCAAGTGCTCAATAATGCAAATGAATTTGTTGCAATTTAAATAGTCTTATATGACTCTGAGTGCCTAAAGGTTCGCTATTCTGAAGTGTGGCTAAAGAGTAAGATTTGTGTCCAGAAAGATCAAGCTTCCTGTGATCCTTAGTGTACGGGGCGGACTTTGAGCTATGTTGTCTGCCTTGTTCATTAATGGTCTCAACTACTAGGGAATTCAGAGCCAAGTGAGAAAATACAAACTCCAATTCCATGACAGGGACATAATACGTTTTATCTGCCCTCTTGCAGGTAGGCTGGGGTATGCCAAACTGTCTTAGTGGGCTCCATCAGAGCTTCATTGACTGGAACGGCAATTCTCATAGATGTCAAAGTGTGTAAAATATCTAGAAATTTATGATGGGACTCCTGAACCTCCTCTAAGCCTGTCAGCAATTTGCTTAATCAGGTCCCGAAACTGTCTGAAGTTATCCATCATAGAAAATGGTGGAAGCATCACAGTTTCATCAGGCAATGAGGAGGAAATATTAGTAAGAGGTGTCACCTCCTTATTCAGCCTTGCTTCTTGAAGGTCACCTCTGGCATAGGTGGTAGTAGAGGAGTTTGAGGAGAATGGGCCCTTCTCTTTTCCTTTCCACTGCGAAGACCTCATTGCAAATTGTTGATCATAGATCACCCATGGTCCCAGCAAGGCCACTGAGGGGGCCTATATGGCATAGGTGGAGGCATCCGTCTGTGTTCCTGATATGTGATGTCATTTGAGGTCTATACTTCTGTAATACATCAATGTAGAGGGGAGAGCTAAGTGTCTTAGAATAGACAAGGGAATCGTGCACTGAAATTTAAGAATCTAAGGAGTCCTCTTCCACATATTCCAAAGGGAGCACAGATGTTCAGCTTGCAAAGCAAATGGGGGGAGTAAGGTACTCCAGATGACTGAGTGGTAGATTGTCCGTGGAGTAGGTGACCAAGAGAGTCTTGATGCTGACAAACCCCCAGCACCGATTAACAAAGGAGACTCAAGCGTCAAACATACTATCAGGTCTTTAGGGTACCTAAATTCTTGGAGTATTGATGTTGTCGAAGACAGGGTTGAGTGAGAACCTGTGGAGGATGGCTTTGGTACCAATGCAGGTGGTACCGAGTGTTGGGGTATGTAATGGTTAAGTAAAAATCTGGGTAACCACTATAGGGAGTAAAGGCACAGGCAGGGACTGTCTCTTCACTTGATAAAGTTGCCACCATTTTCCCTCCCCTTCTGCTTGTTAAGAATAGATACGTGTTGCAGCTGCATAAGGAATGTGGTTGTCTTACGGATACCTGTTGAGTGAAGAAGTGTTATCTCCCCACTCGCTTCCTTTCCCAGCTACATAAACAAGCTCGAGGTCATGGCCCCTTCCTCCCTCCCCAGTGAACTGCTGATTAAGGGAACTTATGGCTACAATTGCTGCAAAGAAATGTATCTTCAAGGTAAAAAGGTCTGTAGAATATGCTTAATGCTGTAAACAGTAAATGGGCAGATATAATTATATTCAGTATATAGCTATTAATATTCATTATATGGGCATTCATATTATTAAATAAGGATTTGGGGAGTGTTGTAGTAAATGTGGGTATTTACATATTAACTTAGATAAAAGAGCATGAGGTGATTAACTCAGTGCTTACTCGACAATTGGGTCGAGGGGAACAATACCGCAATAAAGAAGTCCATTTACTCAATCCACCTCTGGGTCCCCCTCTTCCTTCTTTTCATTTGAGCACTTGGCATGGGAGTGAGATGCCTCTATTTCCATCAGTATGGTAGGTAACCAAGTGGTCTTTGATACTGCTGACTTTCATGTTACCAGCACCTAGTGTTGTTTAGGGACATGCTTAGAACTCTTCTCAACAGTGTCTCTGCCACTTTGGGTACGGGTACCCAAAAACAGTGCTGAGTCTCTGTTAGACAACTGACTCCTCTTTGCCTTTGCAGTACCGACATCACTCAGTGCCTGCAAGGAACTCCCCTTGGAACTTGAGGTCTCAGTAGCCTTCTTGTGCATTGGTAACTGAACTCTTCTTGGAGATTTACTCCTTACCTCCTTCGGCTTAGAAGCAGATGCCGAGGCTACCAATGCTGAGGACTTCAGTACCATAGATGTATTCAGTGCTGCAGTACTGCCTATCTCTCTAGCAGTCTCTGGTGACTGAGACCTTGATGTGGATGGGGCACTGGCGGTACTGGGAAGTCTATGCCCCGGGGGCGGGGCGGGGGGGGGGGGTGTCCTCCATCCCTGGATCCGAAACTGGTTATAGAACTTTCTCTATCATCAGGAGTTTAAACTTGATCTCCCTATTTTTACGGAATCTACCCTTGAAGGAAGTACAGATTTGGAAGATATGAATATCACTCAAACAGTGGAGGCACTGGGAATGCCTGTCACTGATCAGAATAGCTTCATGGCAGGAAAGGCATCTCTTGAATCCCGGGGAGGCCCAGCATTACTGAGCAAAATAATGAAAAAGACCCCTAGAAGAGGAAAGTGGTTAAAAATTACCTAATACATAAAATATATGTATTTTCATAGATACAATTAGGTAAGAGAGAGAGAGGAAAAAGAAAAAGAAAAAAAGGGAACGGTTCCAACAGCTATAACCATTAAAAAATAATTAGTTAGCATATAGTTAGTTAACTAATTGCTAAATATTAGAGATAACAAGTAGACTCCATCTCAGGGCAAAGGTGGCTGAAAAGGAACTGAGGGAAGTTTGCCCACGCAGCCCCATATAACCTCGGCAGGGAGCACAAGGATGTATGGGGCACATCCCCAGGCCCAACGGGCACAGCTACTGAAAATCTCTGATCAAAGGCACAGGGGGCAGGTGCATCTGATATGGAGCACCCACAAAGACACTACTCAAAGAAGAATGGATGTTACTTGATTTTGAGTGTTGCAACAAGGATATGACTCCTACATACTGAAAGTAAATACATATATTTGGAATGTATAATGTATAGCTGTACAACATGTCCATATTAATGTTATGTTATTCTTTAAAAACATCTAGAGCACTTACGAATTTTTAAAAACCACAAGCATATTGATCTCTCTCCAGCATTCACAGCTTCAAAAAAACAGGACATACCTGCTTGCTTTGCAAAGCCCTTTGGAAAAGTCGTAGGAAAGCAGCCAAACTAAAACGGTACATGTTATTAATTTTGGACAAGTCAGAGATAATAAAGTACATCTTGCTGGCACTCTCAGCTAGAGGGAGATAGGCATCCCTCTCCTGTGGATAAAAAGAAAAAATACTCAGGATCAGTACTCTACTGCCATCTAAGGGTCACTGAATAAATACTTGTTCAACCTAGCAAAAAACCACTCAGATGCATTCTACAACTTCAGAATGTACCATAATCAATTACATTAAAATCAAAGATATTTTGGTTCCTAACATATTTTAAACTCTACTACACTAAAAAATTAATCCACATACAAATATGAATTAAACAAGTTAATTTGTGTTTCTAGAATTAAAACACATTTTAATTTAATTTTATTTTATTTGTACTCTTATTATAAACCCTATATATAGGGCATATAATCCAGGCCTTTACATTAGTTCCAGTTTGAAATCTGGCATAAAACATGTTAGTTCAAAATTACTTTTCTATTCTTTTCATTTTAAAAAGATTGTTTCAGTTATGTATTCATTCAAGAAGTGTAAAACAGATAAAGTGTAACAATTAAAAATGCTTTTGGTGCTTGTATATCTGAAAATATCCCTTACTTCAAAGAAAGAAATAAGCACAGCACTATCCTAACACATGTAGATGCATGCATGAAATCTTGGCTCCATTTAAATCAATGGCAAAACTCCCATTGACTTCAGTGGGACCAGGATTTCACCTCTGATTTGTTCATGTCCATCTTTAAACATCAGACACAATAAGTGCTCTCATTTTAGCATTAGACATGTAGCAAAATAGCAAGTATAATAGTACAAAAAATAATAACCGACCAACTAAAGCGGAAAATAACGTATGTAGGAGATAATCCCTATATATTGCAGGGCTGGTCCATGGACATCAACAGGATTACACAGGAGCAATAATGTTATTTCTGACATTGAAAAAATAATAAAAATAAACATTTTAAGAAAAGACATCACCTGATCAAGAGAAATCTGAAGTTTGTGAGACTCAGCAAGAGATTCTTGGATGAGTGCACTACTTGCTTTGGTCTGATTCAAAGATTCAATCAGATCCTTATTTTCAAGTAGGTTGCCTTGTGATGTTGCAAGAGTCTGAAAAAATTAAAATTAACTTGAGTAATAAATTAACTCATAAGTTTACACTTCAGGAAACTGTGCAGTGTATAGATGGAATATGATGCTGATACCAATACCAGAATTTATCTTGAGAAATTACTTCTACCTTTGCAGGTGCCTCTAACATGTTTGTTAGTCTTGGAACAGATAAAAAGCATATTAGAGATAAGATGGTCAGTCTGAAAACTGAAGTGTTATGTTGGTGCAGCAATAAAACATGTGAACAATCTGCAGAAATTCGAGAGGCCCAGGTTAGAGTTGCTAGCTTTTATTGGGCTTACAGAAAAAGACGGCCTCGTAGCCAGAGTCTTATCCACTCCCCCCTAAAAGGCGGATCTGAGACTCAGATGCAGGAATTATTTAATAGCTTTCCTTTTATAATTTTAACCTGCAGTTGGCTGGCTTTTATAATCTTGCAGATTCCAAGGAAGTTTCTACCTAGCTACTTTCTCTGTAAAGACACTCAAGTGTCAACCTCTGTAAGATTTACTCCTCCTCTCTCCCAACTGCAGCTCCTGTGATTTACTAGCAACTAAGAAAGTGAGAGCATGAGATTGTGGAACACTTTTGGCAGACTCTGAGGCCTGGTCTACACTAACCCCCCAAGTCGAAGTAAGGTACGCAACTTCAGCTACGTGAATAACGTAGCTGAAGTCGACATACCTTACTTCGAACTTACCGCGTTTCAGACGCGGTCCACACGCGGCAGGCAGGCTCCCCCGTCGACTCCGCGGTACTCCTCTCGTTGAGCTGGAGTACCGCAGTCGACGGCGAGCACTTCCTGGTTCGATTTATCGCATCCAGACCAGACGCGATAAATCGAACCAGGAAGTTCGATTTCCAGCCGCCGAACTAGAGGCTAAGTATAGACCAGCCCTGAGAGCACAAGTGCAGTGAGGCTGCATCTACACTGCAAAGCAATAGGGCTTGAACCCTGGGTCCCAGCTTGACTCAGGCTCAGACCCTCCACCCCTGTGGGATCCTGGGAGCCTGGGTCCAAGCCCTGGGTTAGCGTGATTTATATGTAGACAGAAGGGGTTAGGCATGAACCCTGAGTTTGAACCCTGGGCTTACACTGCAGCATAAATATACCCTAAGCTGAAATCTGAGCACCCAATTGGCATGTGTTCCATAGGAATAAGAGGATGGGCCTCTCCAAAGAGCCCATAAACTCTAGTATATAAAACTGAGGTCACCATGTGCTCAAGAAAATTGATTGAACCCAACAAGAAACTGCAGAATCTTAAGAGCAACTGCCGCGCGGAAAGGACTCTCCCCCATTCCAGGGTGAACAGGAAAAGAAGTGGTGAGATTTCATTTCAAAGACTATTTCCCCTTCTATTCTTTAACATAAAAATAACTGTAGGTTATCTTGATAAGTCTACACACACTCTAGTGAGACCTCAAGTAAGCATATATTAACTTTTAACTTCTTTATATGTCTAAGCAAATTGGCCTAGAGAGACTGAAAACAATAACTTTAAGCAATTGTTTTTAATATTCTAAACGTGTCCACTTTTGGATCAATCTAGTCAAAAAGTACTAACCACAGTGCCTTAAAAACAAGTGAATCATTGAAAGTGTGATCAATGTGTTAAGAATTGAGAATTTATGATCATAAGTAAATGTAATAAAAAATCTTGGTAATTTGCATTGTTCCTTGATATAACTGCTGAGCCTCAACTCTAGTCTATGGTAATTGCTTGCAAGACTGTACTGAGTGTGTAATACATGCCTAGAAGATTGGTATTATCTACACATGAGTGGTGAACTGTGGTTGGATACTAATGTGGTTCTGGATGAATTAATATATTGTTGGTTGGTTAAGAATAAGCAAGTGTCCTGATTTGAGAAATATTATTCAAGTTAAAAGTTGACCTAAAAAGAACCCAGTATTAAAAGTAGCAACACTCCCTGGACTCAATAAAAAGGGGTTATTCTATTAATACTATTCAATTGGCAAACAAAGTTTGTTAGATTTCAGCTTGAAAATCTAACTAGCAAATTCATAAACTGATCCCCCTTTCCTGCTTACAGAGGTAAGTAAATGGACAGTGGAAGGATATTATTTACTTTTTTTTTTAAGAGAAAGTTACTCACCTTGTGCAGTAACTGAGGTTCTTTGAGATGGTTGTCCCTGTGGATGCTCCACTTTAGGTGTCTTGGTGCCCTGTGCTTCTAATCAAAGATTTGTAGTAGCAGTGCCTTGGTTGGCCACTCATGCGCGGCAGCTGTCTCGCGCCGCTCCGAGTGCCTACCTAGCGTGCACAGCCAACCGTCCCCCAGTTTCTTCTCTATCCCATAGGATCAGTGTGAAACTCTGAAGTAGAGGGGAGGGGGGGATAGTGGAGCACCCACAGGGACAACCATCTCGAAGAACCTCAGTTACTGCACAAGGTGAGTTACCTTCTCCTCTTCTTTGAGAAGAAGGTGACTGTTGAGCAGTGCCCCTCAGTAGAGGGGAGGGGCTTCAGAGTTGGTTTATGTATGGTGGATAGCACCGAGAGTCCAAACTGAGCATCTGCAGTTGATTGTTGTTCTAAAGCATAGTGTTTAGTAAAGGTATGGGCTGATGCCCAGGTAGCTGCTTTGCAAATGTCCAGTATTAAATGA
This sequence comes from Terrapene triunguis, assembly GCF_002925995.2. NCBI lineage: Eukaryota > Metazoa > Chordata > Testudines > Emydidae > Terrapene > Terrapene triunguis. The sequence goes on along the minus strand of NW_020664489.1, from coordinate 274,467 downwards.
TGGGCACATTGTTGAGAAAGGCCACAGATGTCGACATTGCTCTGGTGGAGTTTGTGCATACTCCGGAGGGAGCTGTCAGATAGTGGTTTTGGTAACACAACTGGATACATGTCGATATAGATTTGAATAGTCTTTGTTTGGATATAGTTTGACCCTTTGATCATTCTGTTGTGGAGAAAAAGAGTCTGGATGATTTTCTAAATGTTTTTGTTCTTATACATCTTTCTTGTCATTAGTCTGTGGCTGTTCAGTAGTATGTCTTGTACTTCAGTAGAACATTCCCTCTCGAGCCCTTTCACCCATGGAGTAACCAGGCCTTGAGGTGGAGTATGGCAATGTTGGGGTGACAGATACGTCCCGCATCCTGTGTCAGCAGATGAGGCACTAGGGGAAGAGTTCATGCTGGTTTCACTGCCATCTGTCTCAATTATGGAAATCATATTTGTCTGGCCCATGTTGGTGCAATGAGAATGACCCTGGATTTGTCTTGCCTAATCTTGTGAAGGATGCAACTCAGCAATGGGATTGGAGGGAAGGCATACAATAGTGGAGCTTCCCATTTCAGAAGGAAGGTGTTGCCCCAGGAGTTGTGCCCCAATCCGGCCCGGGAGCAGTACTGTAGACACTTGGCATTGTGGGCAGTAACAATTAGGTCTATTGTGGGGAATCCCCATTGTCTGAATATGACTTTGAGGATTCCGGGAACCATCTTCCACTCATGGGTTTGGGAGAAGTCTCTGCTTAGTTGATCCATTGTTGCGTTCTGGTGTCTGAGCAAATAGGATGCCAGAATGCGTATGTTGTTGGTGATGCACCATTGCCAGAGCCGAACTGCTTCTGAACAGAGGGGATAAGATCGACCCCCCTTGGCAGTTTATATAGTATATAGTTGCTAGATTGTCCGTGAGAATCTTGATGGTCTTGTTGCATATTAGAGGAAGAAAGTGCTGGGAAGCATTTTGGACTGCCCTTAACTCCAGTAAGTTTACGTGGGGATTGGATTCTGCTAGTGACCAGTGACCCTGGATGGTATTGTCATGTAAGTGTGCCCCCCAACCCAGGAGGGAAGCCTCTGTGGTGATGGTCATAGATGGAGCTTTTTATAGGAAGGGGACACCTGAGCATGTCCACCACGTGAGCAAGTCCTTTACTCTGCGGGACATTGTGAGACGTCTGTTTGAGGGAGTGTCTGTGCAGAATATGGACTATGTGGAGCCAGGCCTGTAAACATCTCATGTGGAGCCTGGCATATTTTACAACAAATGTTGTAGTCTCCATGTGCCCCAAAAGTTTTAAGCACGTTCTGGTGGATGTTTGTCGGACGCCCCTCACTGTTGTAATTAGATTGGTTAAGGTGAGAAAGCGTTGTTGGGGTAATCTCGCTGTCACGTTGAGACAGTCAAGATGTGCCCCTAAAAACTCTCACTGTTGTGTAGGTATCAGGGTGGACTTCTGAAGATTTATTTGTAAGCCCAGGGCCATAAAAAGGGTTATTGTCATGTGAGTGGCGCTCGTTGCTGCCTGATGCGTTGGTGCCTTTAGAAGGCAGTCATCTAAATATGGAAAGATCATCACTCCCTGCCTGCAGAGGTGAGCAGCCACAATGGCGAGAACTTTGGAAAACACCCTTGGAGCGGTGGACAGGCCAAAAGAAAGCACTCTGTATTGGAAATGTTGTTTCCCTAGGGTGAAGTGCAGGAATCGTCTGTGCGCCGGGTGGATGGTAACATGAAAGTAAGTGTCTTGTAGGTTGAGGGCCAAGAGCCAATCTCCTTTCTCCAATGCCGGAATTATTGTGGATAGAGTCACCATTTTGAAACATTGTGTTCTCACTAACTTGTTGAATTTCCATAAATCCAGGATGGGACTCAACCCTCCAGTTTTTTTTCCTGAGTGAGAAAATAATGGGAATAAAACCCTCTCCCGCTGTGTTGAACTGGTACAGGTTCCATGGCACCTAATTGTAGGTGGTGGTTTATTTCCTGTTGTAACAGGTGCTCGTGAGAGGGGTCCCTGAGGAGGGACAGGGAAGGGGAATGGGTAGGTGGGATAGAAATAAAGGGGATGGAGTAACCCTGCTGGATAATTTCCAGAACCCATTTGTCTGTAGTGATGGTCTTCCAGACTGGGTAATATGGTGACAGACGTCTCCAAATGGATTGGAGATAAGATGTAAATCTGGAATTAGGGAATGTGGGGTTCTCGTGTCCTCAACCAACGCTTCAAAATGTTTGCCTGGAAGTAGATGGTTTAGACGTGGACGGCTGATCTTGGGGCTGCCGGCATTGGTCATAGTGTCATTGGGGTTGAGTGTATGAGGCAGTGCAGAATCGTGGATTGTAAATTCTGCCCTGTTTCTGTTTATTTGGAGGGACATAAATTCCAAGTGTCTTCAAGGTTGCCTGAGAGTCCTTTAAGGTATGCAAGGACGCGTCGGTGTTGTCCACAAACAGTTTTTGGCCTCCAAAAGGTAAGTCCTCAACTGGGGCTTGAACTTCCCTTGGAAACCAGGACAGATGTAGCCAAGAAGTGCGATGCATGATGACGGACATAGCTATTGAACGTGCTGCCATGTCTGCAGAATTGAGAGAAGCCTCAAGGGCCGTTCTGGCGATGAGGGAACTCTCCGCAATGTTAGCCTTATATTGTTCTCGTTTGTCATCTGGAAGCTGTTCAATAAAAGTTGACATTTGAGAGAACAGGTTGCATGTGTATTTTGCCATTTAGGCCGAGTAGTTGGCTATGCAGAATTGGAGGGTAGCTGATGAGTAGGCTTTTCACCTGAAAAGGTCTAACCTTTTCCAGTCCTTGTCATAGGGGATGGTTCTAAATTGATCCTGCTTTCCCCTTTGATTAACTACTTCTATCATCAATGAGTTTGAGGTAGGGTGGGTGAATAAAAACTCAGTTCCTTTTGTAGGGACATAATATTTCTTGTCAGATCTTTTACAAGAAGGAGGGGCTGTGGCAGGTGTCTGACAGATTATTTTTGCCGAATCCATTATGGCTGCATTAATAGGCAATGCAATCTTCACTGATGGGGATACCTGTAGTATGAGTTTGTGCTAGGTCTCTGGTAGCTCTACTAGTGAGATGTCCAGGGATTCAGCTACTTGTTAAAAGAGGTCCTGGAAGGATTTGAAATCATCCCCCGAGGTGAGGGGGATGGAATTATTGTGTCATCTGGCGATGAAGATGAAATGTGGGTGGGTGGAAGGGTATCACCCTCAGGCACATCTTCAGGTTCCTCTACCTCCTCATCCAGCACTTCCGAAGGAGCTGGTGCAGGAGGTGACGGGGAGCAAGTTGTTCTGGATCTAAGTGCGTTGGGGGGCCTGAGGTTCTGGGCCCTATATAATGCCCCCAGGTCCCAGTATGCCCAGTTGGGTGGAAAGGCCATGGGAGGCGGTACCAATAGTGGAGGCTGCCAGCCTTATGCATCCATAGACATGCGGTGCTGAGAGTGTCCCAGTTTAGGTAAGGAATAGCAAGGGGTGTAGATCTCTGCCTCATCCTCTTCTTCCTCATCGCTGGAGAGAGGAGGAGCTGAGCCGATGGGAGTAGCAACCAGGCTTGGTCCCAGTCTCGCTGGGGTACCGTTGGTGCCGAATAGCAGAGTCCCAGGTGTTGAGGTAACAAGGAGGTCCACCAGTCTGATGAATTGCTGTAGCACCGGGAGGATCAACACCAAAGACAGCAGCATGCTCTGGCTGGGAATAAGGGTGAGAGCTGTGGGTCCCGCTGACTTGCTGCATTGTGTAGGGGCAGCAGGTGGCGCCATTGCGCTGCTGGGTGCCAAGGTTCTCTTTGGCTCCATCAGTGCCAAGCTGGAAGGCTTGGCTTTAGTGTGCAGAGTGCTATGAGAGCTAGCCTGCACCAGGTCTTTAGCCCCTCAGGAAGTCTCAGGACTGGATGTTCCCGGTGCCTCACGGTCCAGCACTCTCAGTGCCTCGGTACCAGGGCAGATTTTGACTTCGAGATCGCTTTTTTGGAGGCGAATCTCGCAGTGGCAAAGACTGAGACCGTTTATTTGCAGCCTTTTTCGGAGCAAACTCTTTAGTAGTCATTTTGGAGGTAGAACCCCTGTCAGACACTGCCTCTGCCTCTGCCGGCCAGGAGACGTCCTGGACTCGGGGTCAGAGGCTGGTCTGAGGGATTTCTCCATCAGGAGTTTTAACTGGAGATCCCTTACCTTCCTCGTCCTGACGGTCATTTTTTTGCAGTGGGGACACTTCTGAGCAATGTGTGTCTCCCCTAAGCACCGGACACATTGCGCATGGCCATCAGAGACCGGTGCAGAGAGTCTGCAGGTCAGGCAGCGTTTAAAGCCAGGAGAGCCTGGAATACCTGAGAGGATATTAGTTTTGAAGTAGAAATGGGAATAATCCCATTCTGTCCCTCTTCTTTTTTTCACGGGGAAGGGGGACAACTAGTAATTTTTTTTAATAAGATAAATAAGAAATAGGAGAAATAAAGGAATAAGAAGCTATTAGCTGGGGGGGGACCCAAAATAATATCTAATAATAATAATATCTAATAATATCTAAAGTTATAAGGGGCGCTGCTGTCGCTCCAACTCAAGCCAAAGGCGGTACGGAAGGAACTGAGGGACGGTTGGCTGCGCACGCTAGGTAGCCACTTGGAGCAGCATAAAACGGCTGCCGCGCATGTGCGGCCAACCAGACCACTATTACTAAAAATCGCTGATTACAAACACAGGGCGCCAAGACACTTAACTTGGAGCACCCACAGGGACACTCTGTGACGTTGCACCCTATAATGCTTTATGGAAATATGCTTATGAATGTAAATATGACATGACTGGAATATGTTTTATGCTACATATGCCATGTAACATATCTGTAAAGGTTATGATCTACTGAATACATTCATCCTATTTGTATGCATGTATCATTTTTGTATTCAAAGTTATGAATATTGGCTATGTACTTGTTTAATTTTAAATAGCCTCAGTGAAGCAGTTGGTCAGCTTCCTGAGAAAAGACTATTCTCAGTAAGTGCCCAATCAAGAAACACTTAAGCCAACAATGAACTTGGAGATGCCAATCCACATCTGAGCTTTCCCAGGAATGTGGCTTGGCTGGTAAGGAACTCAGTCATGCATGGACATGTGACTTGCCCATGTGACTCCAAAACTTCATTTTGTAGCTGGATTCTACACAGGGGGAGGGAGGGTGTCCACCCACAAGAGAAAGTCTATTTAAACCCCTGGGAGACCTCTCCATTTGGTCTACAGCTGGCTCAAGAGACAGCCTCTCCACCCCCAAAGGATACCTGAAAGAAACTAGAACAAAGGACAGTAACCACAGGGGGTGTGAGTGATTGCTGGACCCAGACTAGAAGGAGACTAGTCTGTAAAAGAAAGCTTACTGGAACACCTCTGAGGGTGAGGTTTTGTCTGTGTTCAGTTTTCTTACTGTATTAGGCATAGACTTGCGTGTTCTATTTTATTTTGCTTGGTAATTCACTTTGTTCTGTCTGTTACTACTTGGAACCACTTAAATCCTACTTTCTGTATTTAATAAAATCACTTTTTACTTATTATTTAACCCAGAGTATGCATTAATACCTGGAGGGAGGGCGCAAACAGCTGTGCATATCTCTCTATCAGTGTTATGGAGGGCGAACAATTTATGAGTTTACCCTGTATAAGCTTTATACAGGGTAAAACAGATTTATTTGGGGTTTGGACCCCATTGGGAGTTGGGCATCTCAATGTTAAAGACAGCAACACTTCTTAAACTGCTTTCAGTTAAGCCTGCAGTTTGTGGGACGCAGTTCTGTGTTTGTAGCCGGCAAGCATGTCTGGCACAACCAGGCAGGGTTCTGGTGTCCCAAGCTGGCAGGGAAGGCAGGGGCAGAAGTAGTCTCAGCACATCAGTTGGCGGTTCCCAAGGGGTTTTCTGTGATCCAACCTGTTACACACTCCTCGAATAAGAATGTCTAATTATCTCTAAATGCATTATTTAATCTCACTATTTCTGGCACACTCTCTAGTCAGACAATACTGCAAAATTTGCCTCTTGCCAGTTAACTTTTTTACTCCCTTCTCCTAGCCCCCATCTGAAATCATAATTCAGACCTCATCACAGAACAAGTGTGACATACTTGCTCTAAGGTTCTAACTTCCCTTCTAAAATTACCTAATTAACAGCTTACAATATATCTGCAACTATAGTAATTATGTTAGTATTTACTGCAGTAAGAAATTTTAATAAGAAACATGGCTGACTTGCAATGACAGTCAACTTATCAATGTTTTCATTCCTATGTCTTTTTGAAAGGTTGACTGCATGTAATGGTACTGTTTAAAAAGTAAGTAATTAATAGGTTCTGTTACTTATCTACACTTTTTATCTTTTTTTCCCAAATTGCATTGTAAAAGGCTTCTGCTGACTTAAAAAAATTCATCGCAGAATTATTCTCATGAATAATAATAATTAGGCAGATTTCCTCAAATCTATCAACAGCTCTAACAATACATCAAGAGAATACTAAAGAATGTAGGGATGTAACAGAATTAGTAGAACTTAAAACCAGTGAATAGAGGGCTGATTCTACTCTCACTGAAGCAAACGGTAAAGCCCCTATTGAATTAATGGTGCAGGATGATACCCAGAATGTCCAATCCAATGTCTCTTAAAAGCAACATAAAGATTTCTTTGACTTTAATAGGCAATGGAGCAGGCTCATATTCAGCAAGACTAGTACAATAAAAGGCAATATAACCAGACTGTGATCCCCTTACTTCTAATAGTAAGCAGATACTCACAAGAGTACTCCCATTGATTTCAGTGGGATGACTCATACAAGAAACTGCTCACCGGTGGGAGTAAGGAGTTCACAATCTGGCACAAAGCCTTTATGGCTGAAAAGTGAAAGAAAATAAAATTCACTGTTTCCTAAAATGTACTGTACCTAATGAGGCTTATTACACACACACAAAAAGACAGTTGCACTGCTTCAAACAAATTGTTGGATGTTTTCACAAATGTATCAACTGTGCTGAAACTTAATCCTCTTCCTTTGAGGTTATCCTTTCCTCTACAGGTGTACTATTGGATTCAGATCATGTTCTCTTTCATTAGAATCAAAAACCGACAGAATATTTAGAAAACCAACTTCAAAATAACAGAAGGAAAACAGAACACAAAAGAGAAGTATGGCTCATAGGCAATGAGTACCTCTATACTAATGGTAGAGTATTAAAAGTGAGAATCACATTTTCCTAATTCGTTTTCATATTTTAATTTTTTGAGATCTTACACATTTCCTGTATTTATTTTCAGAAGGCACAAAAGTAACACACATCTCTGTCTCTGTACATCCTACTGGATTTTTTTTTTTAATTTCTACCATTTCAACATACATATCTTGATTCAGTGGGGTACATATCCATTGTGACTGTCTCCAGACCTAAAATATGGCAATTTTTCATCACTCAAAATAAGAGAAAAAGAAATAGTATAATCCATATTTTGTAAACTAACAAACATTTTCGTTTTTCAACCCACTTCAGTAAGAAGTGGTAGCATGACATATGAATCTCTCCTACATCCAGCCACAAAATTCAAGCACTAACTGGATATTTGACCCTAATGTGGCTGTGAAAATCTTGAATGTCCTGAAATGCTACAATTCACCCTGAGTTTACACATTTCCTTTCCCCATCCCTCCAAACAAATTCTTAAGCTCATTATTGCTATTAACAATTTTAGCATCTGGCATTTAAACAGATACCAGTATTAGATCTACTATGTTAATCTGAAATCAGTAGGACATATTTATTTTACCTCCAAAAGAGATTCCTCAAGTTTAGCTAATTGTATCTTCTTGTCCTCTTCTTGTTGCAACAGTTTTGTCTTCTGTTCTTCCAAATCTGGTTTTTCGTGCTGGATAGTTAAAGCTAAAAGCTAAGAGGAAAGCAACATATTCAACAAGAAGGAGAATACTAACCTCAGTAATACGTATGCATCAATTTTGGCCATGTATGTTAGCCAACGTTTTTAACCCATGCTTAAACACTAGACTCTTTAAGTCCAGTATCGTAGTCCTTGTGTATGTAAAATACAGTGATGATAAATAGAGTACATTATGAGAACCGGGGAAAGAATGGGCTTCAAAGGCTACATCTACACTCCAAGCTAGGGGTGTGATTCCCAGCTCATGTAGACTTACTCGTGCTAGCTCTCTGATTTAGCAAGCTAAAAATGATAGTGTAACTACTGAAGCACAGGGGCAGTGGCAAGGGCTAGCCAGATGAAGTACAAACCCACCAGAATCCCAAGGGTACATATTTGTGGTGGCTAGTCCATACCACTGATGCTGCTCTTTGTGCTACTGCAACTGCACTACTATTTTTACTGTGCTAGCTCAGATGAGAGCTAGCACAGGTATGTTTATCTGAGCTGGGAAGCAAGCACCTAGCTCATAACATAGACGTAACCAACAAGTAGATCCAATAAGAAATAATGGTAATTTCTTACCTGTTTATCTGGCTTCTTCCAGCAACTTAATGCTAACCTAAACAGTCCTCCTACCAATGCTGCTCAGCTGTTTTCCTGTTTTCAGCAGGCAAAGATGAGTTGTATGTCTGGTTAAGCTAGACATTTAGTGTTTTACCTTTTTCTCCAATGTCAAATTGTATGTTTGTTAGTTTTGAATAAACTAGCTTCCCAATGAGTAATGTTTTGAAATGATGAGGGTTTTTTATTTTCTAATTCCTCCTTTTTCCTAGTGGCCCTCTATTTGTCCCACTTTTCTCTAAATGTCATTGACCAAAGTCTCAGCAGCTCCCAGCAATTTGGTGGAAGACCTAACACATTCAGCCTTTAGGTTTCATTGATCTCTTCTTGACCACAAGGCAAAGTATTTTGAGACCAGCAGTACAGTTTGGCAAGGATAGAAGGCTGGAGAACTGTTTTGCTAAAATTTTAAAAGCACCATGAATGCTCTTACAAATGTAACTAATAATTTAGGGTTTAATCTGATTCAGGTGAAGTCAATGGAGAACTTCCACTTACTTCAGTAGGTGTAAAATAGATGAAAACTGTTACACCTGCCATCTATGATTTGATTGTAAGGTACATTTAAAAAAAAGAGTTACAGTTTTTATTTTAATTTAATTATTTTAATAATTATTTTATTGTTTAAATTTTTATGCTGCATTATATCCCCCTAGTCCTCACAACAAATTGGAGATTGCAGCTATATTCTGTCAATGGGGGCCTCTGCCAGGTCAGAAGTCAAGGTGTATCCAGAGATGAATGCAGCCCAATGTCTATTAATTATTATTATTTTATTATAAGAAATGTTAAATGCATACCTGTCCTCTTAAACCACTTCTTGTAGTAGTAAAGTTAACTTCAGTAATAATGGAAGCTGCATCAGGTGGAATAAAGGGATTTGGGTTTCGCGTTGACAGAAATAGGCGGAATTCTTCATTATAGTCAATAATTTTGTCACCTATTTGTACAGCATATCGTGGTCCTATTAAAAATACATACATATTATCCTAAGTTTGATTAGAAAATTCCAGAATTGTCTGAAAATAAATACCCACCGTGTGAAAAAACTTCAGAACCAAATGTTAGGTTTAGTTTAAAAGAAATAGTCTTATAAAACTAACAAAACCATTTTCATAAATATTGTAAAAAAAAATTAAAAGATTTTTATGAGATTAACTTTTCCCTATATTGTTGGAAATAAAAATACAGCAGCATCGTAGAAGTGCATTAGAACCAGATACTAAAAAGACTCAGACCAGTCTGCTTTTGGGTGAATACCATCTGGTCCTGGTGATTTATTATTGATTAATTAACAATTTGTACCAAAACCTCCTCTAATGACACCTCAATCTGGGACAGGTCCTCAGATTTGTCACCTAAAAAGAATGGCTCAGGTTTGGGAATTTCCCTCACATCCTCAGCTCTGAAGACCAATGCAAAGAATTCATTTAGTTTCTCCGCAATGGCCATACCGTCCTTTAGTGTTCCTTTAGCATCATGATCGTCCAGTGGCTCCACTGGTTGTTTAGCAGTCTTCCTGTTTCTGATGACTTAAAAAAATTCTTATTATTTCTTTTTGAGTCTTTGGCTAGCTGTTCTTCAAATTCTTTTTTGGCCTTGGCTAGCTTCCTGAATATACTATGAAATGTATAACAGTTTTTCTTGCATTTTATCCCATCAGCTCACTGGACCTCATAGCCTGTGGATAACTATTTTCTCGCTCCATCCTCATTTTGATGTTTCTCTTTTTCTGTAGTTTTCTAAGAAAATTAAAGAGAAACTGCAATACTAACAATCTAAAAAGCTGATTTCCAGCTCTAAGTTAAGGCACTTCATTTTTGGACTCTGTAAGGGTCAGAGATCCCAAACAAAAGCATGTGCTTCAAAGTACGACTAGGAAGTCAACTTAAACTTTAGAATGATTCAATGTGTCTTGTTTTATCCTATTTGAGAGAACTTTAAATATGTTTAAATATTTCCAACACAGATCACACATTACATGAGTAGTGGAAGGTAAATATAAAAGAGCAAAATCCTAACCAACATTCATGTATCTATAAAGCAATAAGTTAAAAATTAGATTCTGTACTACGTACATTGATTTAATTCAGACATCTAAAACAGCTCTCCCTCAAACTGTCAGGCATTTACCTTGAGCAACAAGATCTTTTCTTAACAGTGGATAAAGAACTGGCTCTACTCCATCCATCTCCTGTAGAATAAGTGTTTTCCCAAATCTCACTGCCAGCTCAAGAGCAGTAATGAAGGTAGCATCCTGTGTAAATAAAAATTAATGCCTATTAAATTATTTAGTTCCTTAATATTAATATATTTCTTAGTCAATTGTGGAAACATTAAATATTGTGCAAAGAATATATCTCTTTAAGGATGCACATCCTAAGATTATTTTGTCAAAAAACTATTGTAGTTACCCATAACTGTTATACATTAAATATATTTGTCTCTGCATATTCACATTCTAGGAATAGCATGTCCTGCCAAGCAAGTCACTGAAGAATTTAAAGCAGTAAAACTGAAATGCAAGGGACATCAGATCAAGTGATCTGCAACCAAGAGCACAAAACACATCTTCACTTAACTATATTTTGGTACCTCTCTACTACCAGTGTCATGGAGTATATACCGAATGCAGGCCCAGCAACCAAGGGGTTAATTCAGGTACTACAGCCAGACAGGCTTAAGGTGACTGACTTGGAATCCAGTGGAGTGAGCAGGCCTGCCTTCCGCTACCGACCCCTGAGAGATTTAAGAACTGAAGGAGTTTCCAGACCCCCTAAGCACTAGGACCAGCTGACCCAACCAAGTATAAGGGGAAAACCCACATACCCCAGGGGGACTCAGGAAACAGGAACTGACTGACTGACCCACCAGATGGAGTGAACTCTGGGGCAATGCTCCATCTGGCCAAAAGCGGTTCTGTTGCATCAATACACCAGCTCACAACCAGGAAACATTATTAATAGTCGAAAGCAGAGAGGGGCTATGCCAATTTGCAGACGCAGTGTATCTGGGAATAACTATTATGTAGTCTTCTTTTCTCCTTTGTGAAGTTGCATCTGTGGATCTCCACTGTAGCAGTCCAGCAGACATTGACACTGTTGAATAGTAGACATACTACCTATTCAAGAGAATAATCACTGCTCTCCCAAAATGAGCATCTGCTCATGTCTCAGAATAAGAATAATGGAAGAGTGACATGAACTTCACATGCCACCTTTCCAAATTTCATCTTTAGACATATTGTAAAGACAAACTGTAAAGCCTTTACTACTCTAGGAGAATAGACCCTGAGTCCTTCTTGCACACACTATCTGATGAAGCTTAGATAGTTTCTGCCCCAAAATAGCAAGGTCTTTGGTTCTCTCTCCAACACCACAAAGCGGCTTTCAAGTAGACTCTTTGAAGCGTATAGTTGTCAGGATCCTAGCAAGGACAGTCAGGACACAGGGTCAGAGCTGAGTCAAACCAGAGGCTGGGAGTAGTGGAGGAGTTCATAGTCAGGTTCCAGGACAGGGTCGATACCAAGGTTCAGAGTCTGAGTCAGGTTTCAGGGTCCGGTTCAAAAGGAGAAGTCCAAATCAAGCCAAGGTCGAAGCCAAGAGCTCAAGAGCAAGGAACAGGAATGGTCATGACAGCTACAGGAGATCCACACTGTTGTCTGGACATTCCTGGAATGCCCATTGGGTTTATATAGGGTGAAGAGCCAATCAGGAGCAATGAGGCTGCTGCCTGTCAGACCCCTCGAGGCAAGACTATCCATGGTTTATGTCCACAGCAGGTCATGAGCAGTGGAGCACATGCTGATTACAGCTGTTGCTGTGTGGCAGCATAGGGATGTTAGCAGCTCTACAGGCTTTGGTTCTACACCCACAGGGCCTTACAGTAAGTAGTTCTTCATGGTAACAACCAATAGCCTTTTTTACATTTAAGCTATGAAACATGGCTTTATCTGGTAAATCATAGGACTTTGGAAAATCTTTATTAAAGAAGAGATTAATTCAGATTAAAGTCTGAGACTACTTTAGTCAAAAATTTTGGGTGTGGTCCCAAAGTACCTTATCTTTATTTAAAAAAATAAAAAGAGCATCAGAAAAGTTCATCATATGAACTTGCTGCTATGAAATCATTCTGTGTGGAAGCAATATGAAGCAGGGGATAGGGTAAAGGATCTGGCCCTATAATTTTAAATAATCTGATGTCTCTGCTACTCAAGTCAACCTATCATCACTATTAAAACTGTAAATACCAATAATTTTATTTTTAAGATTAGCTAGAGCACAACATTTGTAAAAACAGGTACACTTTTTAATGTTAAAAGTATGTAAAATGTTAATTGTATTTGCGAATTTTACATAATCTTTTGGTACAATATATATAGTTAAAGGGCTTCCCAGTAGTTTTAGAAAGAGTAAGCCAGCATATGTAGTTATTTCTTCCGAGAACACTGTGTGAAATGATATAATCCCAAGAACCTGGCTAAATCATCAGTGAATACTCTATCACACTTCCCCTCAACCCACACTATGGGGTCCTGGGGCCAGCAGAGCTCAGCCAGAATTAAAGATATAGGATTAAGAGTAAATACTGGACCTGTTGGTTAATAACTTCCAAGCGAGATTCTTTCAAATGTATCTTCAACCATTCTGTAGCCCTTGAAGAAGGATCTATTAAAAAGGGACAAATTCGACTCTGGAAAAAAAAAATTGTTATATGCTACAATCTGGTTTTAGGAAGAAAATATGAAACTAACAAATTTCTTCATTTCCAAACAATATAAATAACACTGAAGAGTTAAAAAATTCAACAGCTGTTATTATTACTGAACTGCTTGATCAAAGGAGACAGCCTAATAACAGAACCACAGCGACTGATTCTGGCAGAAAAAAGACTAATATTTTGTAATACAATTATATTCCCAGATGTTGGATCCACTGAAGTTGGACACATCTGCTCCATCTCTCTCTGCACTATTACTATATTGTCATCTACATCCACTACTACCACCACTTTGTGCCTTGTTAGAAGTATGTCTTCTCCTTTCAGCCCCGCAGTTTTCTCCTCCCTCTGACAAAAATATAGCACTTTTCATCTGTACATCTGAAGGCACTTTACAAAGGAGTATTATTATGGTCATTTTACAGACAAGGAAGTAGGTAAAGATAGTAGTTTGCCTATAGTCACAAAGAAAATCAGTGTCACAATCCTGAAGACATTATTATGTGTAGTATTCTTTATTATAATTAGTACCACTAGGGCACCATCACATTATAACCTTCATATTAATGATGTGGTAGGCTTTCCTTTTAATAAATACTCATTTAAGTAATAGCTGTTGCCCCAACGGAAAAGCATACTTCATTATCTGTATAAGGATGGTATCAAGCTGTGTTAGCTATTAGTAAGCTGGAATGTATATTATGACTAGGTCTGCCATGCTAGAAGGCTGCAAACAGATGTATGGGATATATTCCAAACACTGAAATTTTCACCCTTGCTACACTGTCTTATACTTAAGTGTTCAACAACTTAATTGCTGGTCATTTCCTAAGAATACAGTGACCATTCAAAGAGTGGTATTGTGCTAAGTGGAAGGAGAATTTGTGGCTGAGAGGTACAGCCAGGTTTGGACTCTTGTCTTTAAAAAATCATGACCAGCCCCATTTCAAACTGCTCAAAAAACTCTTCCTTTCTTAGGCTAGGTCTACACTACCCGCCTGAATCGGCGGGTAGAAATCGATCTCTCGGGGATCGAATTATCGCGTCTCGTCGGGACGCGACAATTGATCCCCGAATCGACGCTCTTACTCCACCAGCGGAGGTGGGAGTAAGCGCCGTCGACGGGGAGCCGCGGAGGTCGATTTTGCCGCCATCCTCACAGTGGGGTAAGTCGGCTCTGATACGTCGAATTCAGCTACGCTATTCGCGTAGCTGAATTTGCGTATCTTAAATCGACCCCCCCCTCCTGTAGTGAAGACCTGCCCTTAGACTGTTCTGTTTTAGACAGGATTACAGTAGGAAAGAATCCAGCATATTGCTGGTAACATGTTTGTATAAAACCAAGTCTGCAGTATGAGGCTCTCTGTCTACATTCCACTTTGGGGTCTGATGGGAGTGGGAAATGTGGCGTTTGAAGGAGACAAATTAACAAGAAGAAAGGGAGACAGGGATTCTGCCTTAGGGAGGGAAAGAATGCTTGGCTCCTGTATCTCATCTTAAAAACAAAAGGCCAGATTGAAAATGGACCTTGGTGCATGTGTCCACTAGGAAGGTGAAGTAGCAAGATTTGCCACAGTTACTTGGCCCACAAAACAGCCAGCCATAATTTCAATTGTAGAGACTGTTCCTTCTGTGAGGCAGAAATGCACGTTGCATGAAAGGGGATGAAACTACTCACTATAGTAAACTTAACACATGAGAGATAATAAGTGGGAGACTATCCTAGAAAACAGTGATTGAAAAAGCAGGAACTCTGAGAAAAAGCAGGAGTCATAGTGGACAAACAACTCAACATGAGCTACCAGTATGATGCTGTGGCAAACATTGCTAATGCGATCCTTGGATGTATAAGGAGGGGAGTAGTGATTAAGAGCAGGAACGTGATTTTACCTCTGCTGAAATACCAGTACTGGTGTCCACATTTTAAAAATTATGTTGAAAAACTGGAGAGGTACAGAGAAAAGCCACAAAAATTATTTGAGGGCCAGAAAAAAAACCTACATTTAGAGGCTTAAAGAGCTTACTCTGTAAATATGATCAAAAAGAACACTGAGATGTGTGATGTTTACAGTGTAAAAATACCTTCACAGGAAGAAAATAACAGGTACTAGAGGGCTTTTTAACCTAGTGGGAAAAGGTGTAACAAGAAATGATGGCTGGAATTTAAAGCAAAACAAAGGCAAATTAGAAATAAGGCACAGAATTACTATTTTTGTAACAGTGAGGGTGATTAACCACTGGAACTACCAAAGTAAGTGGAGAATTCTCCTTTTCTAGAAGGTTTCAAGTCCTCAAATCAAGAGAGTGGATATCTTTTTAGACGATATGCTTTAGTCAAGCACAAGTTATTGGGCTCAATACAGGAGTAACTGGGTGAAATTCTATGTCATATGTCTCATACAAGATAATCTAATTGTCCCGTCTGGCCTTAAAATTATGAATTTATAAATCTGTAAAAGTGTTTGCAGGATGTGGCCATTTTTTATACATCTTGGCAATGGAATGGCTCATATGACAAAAATGCACATTTACAACACAGTGGATAATTCTCAAAAGTTTGTAATGACGCTAAAGATAACTCATGTTTGGCCTAATTTGAAGGACAGAGGGCCTTTCCTCTTGGATTTTCAGATAAAAATGATAAAAGCAAAAAAGCAAAATGCATAGATGATGGAACAATTTTGTTCCTTTCATTTTAGACAAATCAGAGTTGTATATATAAACAAGTAGCATAAATATTTTATTTCTGTAATGTTTGTGCCTTCAGGAGTACTAACAAGATCATAAAGATTGAATGAGGTCATCAAAGAACCCAGAAAAACCATCTGCTTCACCCAGTTACAAAGAAAATGTCTCCAAGAAAAGAAACAAAAAATACAGAACTGTTTACCTGCAAGATCACAAGAGCATTTTCTATTGAAAGGTCATCTGAGGGTAAACCTTCACTTTTCCAAATTAGTTGCTCACTCTCTGTGCACAGAAACCGCCTCATATCAAATTCTGGCAAATTAAAGATGGATTTATTAATTATATACCATGTACCTGCGCTGACATTTATATTCTGTTTGTGTTACATGTCACTAGTTACAAGAGATTCTGCTGTATACAATACAGTTCTGTATATTTCCTTTATATATATATTTTTTTAATTACTGATATTTTCTATAGCTCTGATGTTATAGGAGAGTGTTATTAATACATAAAGGATAAAGAAATTATTGTCTTCTGACCATCCCTCATTTTTGGAATAGGCAAATTAACCATATTCCTCCAAGTAAGGGGATCTATACTTTCCACCATTGATTTCTCTGCAGCGATTGTGTGCCTATATGCAATCAAAAGACGTTACAGTCTGTTCGGGTTTATGTCGTTGTGAGATCTTGGGAAGACATACACCTGGAAGAAGAATCAATTTTTGGCACTTTCCCATCCAGGGATAGCAAACTCAGATCACTGATGATTGCCAAAGCTGTGCCTACATGTAGCTACCATACATAAGAACGACCATACGGGGTCAAATCAATAGTCGATCTAGCCGAGTATCCTGTCTCTGACAGTGGACAGTGCCAGATGCTTCAGAGGGAATAAACAGAACAAGGCAATTTTGAGTGATCCAACCCATCATCCAGTCCCAGCTTCTGGAAGTTGCAAGTTTAGTGACAACCAGAGCATGGTTAATAGCTTTTGATGGACCTGTTCTCTATTAACTTACTTACTTTTTTTCTGAACCTAATTATACTTTTGGCCTTCACAGCATCCCATGGCAACGAGTTCTACAGGTTGACTGTGCATTGTGTGAAAAAGTACTTTCTTTTGTTTCTTTTAAACCTGCTGCCTATTAATTTCATCGGTTGATCCCTAGTTCTTGTGTTATGTGAAGGGATAAATAATTTCTATTCACTTTCTCCATACCATTCATGATTTTAAAGACCTCTATCATAGCCCCCCTTAATCTTCTCTTTTCTAAGGACAGTCCCTGTCTTTTTACTCTCTCCTCATATGGAAGCTGTTTCATACCCCTAATAATTTTTGTTGCCCTTCTTGGCTCCTTTTCCAATTCTAATATTTATGTATTTTTTGAAATGGGGCTACCAGAACTGCACCTGGTATTCAAGGTGTGGGCAAATCATGGATTTATATAGTGGCATGATGACATTTTATGTCTTATTATTGGTCCCTTTCCTAATGTTTTTAGTATTCTATTAGCTTTTTTGAATGCAGCTGCACACTGAGCAGATGTTTTCAAAGAACTATCAACAATGATTCCAAGATCTCTTTCTTGAGTGGCAATAACTAATTTAGATCCCATCATTTTGTATGTATAATTGGGATTATTTTTTCCAATATGAAAGTAGTGTTATTAATCTGTCAAAGCATTATGAATTTCCAAGATTTATAAACAAAAATATGTATTAAAATTATCAATCTCTCTCACTTGTCTTCATGTCAAAGAAAATAAAATACGTACTTTCAAGACCAGCTGATTTTGTCCATTCATCCAGACTAATTTTTCGCTGATCCTCTGGAGCAGCAGAAAGATAAGTAATGAAAGCAGCAGCCAACTGAGCTCTTTTAGGCAGAGTGGTTAGTTCATCTGTGATCTCTGAAACCTAAAAAAAAAAAAAAAAAAAAAAAGGTATGTAGCGGATTCATGACAGATGGCACCTTCAGAGCCAAATGTATGGAGCAATGACCAGCTTGCCACCCTACAAATAACCAGAATGGGAACTCGAGCCAGAAAAGCCGCGGAAGACACCACCAACCTGGCCCAGTGAGCCGCCACTTTATTAAGAGGTGCAACATTGGTCAATCGGTAGCATAAACAAATACAACCGGAAATCCAAGAAAAGATCATCTGGAAAGAGACTGGGTGGCCCTTGACTCAGTCTGAGAATGTGACAAAGAGTTGAGACAAAGACCTGAATGGTTTAGTCCGCTCCAGGTAAAAAGCCAAAGCTCTTCTAACATCTAAATGATGTTTAAATCTGATGGCATTTTTCCTCCCCTTTGCTCAAATGAGGCTTTGGAAAGAATGCTGGTAAATAAATCGCTTGACTCATGTGAAATTTGGAAACCACTTTAAACAAGAATTTAGCATGAGGCTGAAGGAAAACCTTGTCCCTAAAGAAAATTGTATAGAGTAGCTCTGATAGCAAAGCTCACAGCTCCCCTACTCACCTGAAAAGCTACTTTTATTGACATGTGCAAACAGAGAACAAGTTGCTAGCAGCTCAAAAGGCAGGACCCATCAACTTTGCTAGCACCAGATTTAAACTCCACTGAGGAACCAGATTATGAATATAACACAAACACTTTAGAAACCTGATGGACATAGACTTCGAAAAAATTGATCGGTTATCCACAGGCGGGTGGAAAGCTGAGATAGCTGCCAGATGAACTCTGATGGAACCAAGCCAATCCTTGGTGTTTCAGAAACAAAAGATAATCCAAGATATGTCTAATTGGAGCTTGGTCTGAGGGAATACCTCTTTATATGGACCAGATGGAAAATCTCTTCTACTTAGCAATGTAAGTAGACCTACTAGAAGGCTTCCTGCTATTCAGTGGCACTTCCTGCACCCCCTTAGAATAAATCTGCTCCAAGTCTGTGTCAGCTATGAATCATCCACACTGTCAGGTGGAAGGCCTGAAGTTTGGGATAACAAAGGCTGCTGTGGTCCTGGAAAATGAGATCCACATCTCTCAGGAGCAACAGTGGAGGTCTGACCAATAGGGCTAGTAGGGTTGACAGCCAATCTCAATGGGACCATACAGGGGCTATTAGAATAAGGTGAGCAGAATCTTGCTTGACTTTGGATAAGACTTTGGGCAGGAATGCAACTGGAGGGAGGATATACAACATAGCTACTGTGTTGTCCATGAGCACCAATAAGTTCCACCCCTGATGTGTGGAAGGAATGCCATACAAGCCAGATGGATGGCTCATAGCTCCATGATATTTATATGGAGACTCAGATCCTGGGGAGTCCAAAGGCCCTGAATCTGAAGGTGACCTAAGTGAGCTCCCCAACCTAGATCCAATGTATTTATGACTACAGTGAGACCCTGTTGCAGAGGAGCAAAGTGAACTCCCTCACAAATATTCATAGGTTCTATCTACCAATCCAGGAAGGATAACACCTGAGTGGATACTTGGACCACCATGACTATATGATGACGTGCTGGTGAATACACCGAGGCTATCCAACCATGTAGATGTCTGATGTAGATGTAGATGCAGTCTTAGCATGCTGCACCACAGATGTGCACACTGCCATGTGTCCTAGAAGTTTGAGACAATTCCAAACTGTGGTGATAGGGTGCACCTTGATATCTAGAGCAATGAGTTGCATCATTTGGAACATCTTCTGTGGTAGGAAAGCCCTGGCCTTTGTAAAGTCCAGGACTGCTTTAATGAATTCTATTCTTTGAACAGGAGACAGGATGGACTTCTGGATGGACTTAGTAGCCCCAGCATGTCAAAAGTGGATTAAATAATGGCAGGAGAGTACCTGAAACCTGGATCAGCCTCTGACTAGCCAGTCATCCAGGTAAGGGAATACCTGGAGTCCTGAATTTCGCAGGAATGGCACTACTAAAGTCATACATTTTTGTGAAAATGAAAAGAGCTGCTGATAGTCTGAAAGGCCGCACTGAGAATTGGTAATGGAATCCGTTTACCATGAACCTGAGAAATTTTCAGTGGCTCTGGTGAATTGCCACATGAAAATAAACATATTTTATTGATGCTAAGGAATTGTTAATAGACTAGAGTGACCATCTGGAATTTCAGATCTAAAATAGGCCTGAAAACCTCCTTCCCCCCTTTGCTTTTGGGATTAGGAAGTAGTGGGAATAAAATCCCTTCCCTCTGAACATGGGAACATCCTGTATAGCCCCCACAAGGAGGAGAGACTGAACCTCCTGAAGTAGCATGCGCCCGTGAGAGCGGTCCCTGAAATGGGAAGGTGAAGAGAAGTGGGAAGGGGGAGTAGAAATAAATGGAAGGGTGTATTCCAGTTCTACTATGCTTAAGGCCCCTCTGATGCGGGTCCAAGCACTTAGGAAGCAGGATAGGTGGTTGGCAATAATAGGGGTCGGGAAAAATGGCACTATGGGGAGCAGTACACTGCTCTCAACCAGTGGGTCAAAATGACTGCTTAGATGATCCAGATTGCCTAGAAGAGTTGGCAGCTGAAGAGACGAATAGAGGAGAAGGATGCCTCTTGCAACCCTGACCCTGTTTTTGGACAGGTCCTGGGAATGCAGCAAGAATGGCTGACACTTTGGGGAATGCTGTGGAAGGAATGGCTTTCTTTTTGCCACCGGTACATAGATCCCCAGAGACTTAAGGGTCACTCTTGAATCCTTAAGGTTCTGAAGCCTCTCATCAAGCTTTGCTGGAAAACAGCAAGAGGCCTTCAAATAGGAGGTCTTGAATTGGTTGTTGCACCTCCGGGGGGAGGCCTGATTCCTGCAGCCAAGATGAACATCACATCGTGATGGCGGAGGCAATAGCTCGAGCTGCAGAGTCTGTCACATCCAGGCTCACCAGCAATGCTGTTCTGACAACTAATTTGCTTTCCTCCACCAAAGCAGAGAACTCCTGCTTTGCCTCATCAGGAATCTTGTCTTTGAATTTCAGGATATTACCCCACAGGCTGAAGTCATAACGACCCAGCAGAGCTTGCTGGTTTGCAATCCTGAGCTGTAAATCTCCCATGGAATAAAATTTCTGGACAAACAGATCTAGGGTTTTTTTGCTTCCGTTCCCTTTGGAGTAAAGGCCTGGTGTCCTGACCTTTCCTTTTTGTTGGCAGCTATGACCACAAGAGAGACTGGAAGAGGGTATCTGTAAGAGTGCTTGAATCCCTGTGACGGGACATAATATCTCTTCTCCACTCTTTTGGCAGTGGGAGGCAGAGAAAAAGGAGTCTTCCATAAAATCCTGACAGGCTCCAGAATAGCTTCATTTATAGGAAGAGCTACCCTTGAGGGTCCTGCGGATGCTAAAATGTCCACAAGCCCATGTGACCTTTCTTGTACCTCTTCTGGCTGGATAGCTAAAGTTGCAGACACCCGCTGCAACAAGTCTTGATGAGCTTTAAAGCCATCAAGAGGTGGGGAGGTAGACTCAGCCACTACTGCCTCATCGGGAAACAAAGAAGAAGAGGCTAAAGGTTGTTGAGGAGGTCCCTCCTCTAACTCCTCTACAGGGTAGTCCCCAGCATGCAGCTCTCTCTGCATAGTACTAATCCCAGTACTGAGGGAACAAAGATGGTGACTCTCCTGTAGATGCTCCCAGCACCTGGCTGATGTAGAGGTGCAGGAATGGAGCAGAGAGGCTCTGGAATGTGGAGGGAAGCCCCAAGGGTACAGAAGGTATCCAGCTCTGTGTAGGCCACCGACTCTTAGAATGCTGAGGCTGTGAATGGTACCACACCAGACAGGCACCCCGCTGGGGCTGTTGGGCATGCTCAGGATGGAACACAAAGGATCCAACTTCCGAATCTGATGTAGTGTCCATTTCTTCTGACCATGGGGGAGCTGAACCTGTTGATACTGGGGGAAAGGGGTTCCAAGCCTGGAGAAGGGGGAACCAGTGAAATCATTGCTGGCTTGCCTCTAGATGCAATAGATTGTAGAGATGCTGCAAGAGTAGAAGTGGCCGGTACCAAGTAGTGCTCTGGGGCTTGAGCCGGGACCGCGGGAGTGTGGTTCCAATATCTATTCCATGCAAGGCTCCTGAATCATGGGAGAAGCCAGTACCAACAAGTTAAGCAACTCTCTGGCTACCTCAAAACCCTTGCATGTTGACGGCATTGGAAAGGGCTGCTGAGCCTGCGGTACCGAGAGGTGCGCTGATCTTTCAGGGATTATTCTCAACAGGCCCTTCCTGGGTTCTGGAGTCAGCAATCCCTGCTGTCTCACGGATTGCTTTTGGGGAGTATGACTATTTGGAACGTCCCACTGAGACCTTGTGAACTTCTTCGAGGGTCCCAGTACCAAGTCCTTAGGAGACTTATGCAGTCTCTTCTTAGGCACCAGCGATGTAGATTTGCCTGAGAACTCTGTCAGAATGGGAGGAAGCACTCCTAACAGACTTGGATCTGCTCTGTACCCATTCAGAGCAGGAAGGTTCTGATGGCGGACAAAGTGCAGACTCCATGAGTAGATACCTGAGCCTGGAAACCCTGTACCCTTTTCTAATGGGATTTGAACCCTCTACAAATGTGACGTTTGTCACTGACATGCACCTCTCCCAGCCACTTAAGGCATCTGGGATGTGGGTCACTCACTGGCATAGATCTGTTACATGAAAAACAGGCCTTGAAGCCAGGAAAACGGGGCATCAGTCCAGTATCATGTCCAGTGTCCCACCAGGCACCGGTAACCCCACACTAAAAAGATAGCACATTCTAAACTTAATCCTATAACTAACCATTTACAGATATACTATACAAGACTAAAAACTATTGCACAGCTACTATTTACACTGTAAATACACAAATAGTGTAAGGGAGGGAAAATATGAAGAAACAAAGATCGTCGCTCCAACAACAACCATCACTAGTGGTAGGAAAGAACTGTGGTGGGTCAGGGGCAGTGCAGCCCTTTATACTTGTGCGAAGTGGCACAAGGCACCGGAGGGCGTTAACACTTCCCCGACAGGTATTGTCAAGGGAAAAATCTCTGACAACTGTGCCTAAGCCACATACACACACTTACGATGGAATGGACACTTGCAATCACTCGAACAACTATAAAATTGTGACATTTTCATGAGTAGAAAAGCCACAGGATCATTTTGGGGGCTAGATTCTCTACAGCGACCAGTTTCTGCTTAGTGTAGCCGATGGGGCATCTCCAAAGAAGCTAGCTGCAGTTTTACAATTCCTTAAATGAGGATTAGCAGAGATAGCTTGAGAGAAAATATTCTTTTTCTCCCCAGTGTCAGTGGTTACCAAACTCTGATAAATTACATATGCCAAGATTTCATAAGTAATCCATGATTTTGGGTGCCTCAATTTCTGAGTTCCCAATATGAGACACATAAAAGCTGATTTTGAGAGATTTCTGAAAAATCAAGCCTGTTCAAGGTGTCTCAAAATTGGAAACCCAAACTCACTAGACACTTTTGATAATCTTGGCCATAAAACAGTCACATGACTGCTGAGACTCATAACAGTTTTACATCATTGAAATTATAATACATTTTATCATATTAATTAAATAATGCATTTTGTGCACATTCAGACCTTATCTGACAAGAAAACCTAAATAATGGAATAGGAGAAAGTTTCAGAAGAAATTTAAAATAAAGCTTTTGAGTGGTGACAACAGCTTTTAAATATAATGGAATAAACATTTAGGAGCTGCAATAGAGTGCCACATAATTTATATTCCATAAACACATTGTATGATCAAACAATTGCCTTTTAAAAAAGAGAATATAAAGTATTAAGTCAAGTTTTTTTATACAGTGGCATCTATTTTATGAAAGTTTCTGTAACAAACCTGTGTGTTCCATCTCTTGTGCTCCCTATCAAGTTGATTAATCAGTACCTCTGCGGCTTTGAGTGTTTCTTGTGCTTTAACTACTTCAGCTTCAAGTTTAGCTGCTTCAGTTGTTCTACTCTGGAACCTGTAAAAAAAACTATACTTTTAAATTATTGCCAATTTAACTATACTTTTAAATTAGGTGTTCATTCATCGGGACTTCATAATATGTGCTTACTATACATCCAAATATGCTAGTAAATGAAATGCAGTATATTTTGGAAAAATAATATACAACAACTTATTTGTAAAATAAGAGACTTCACTGAATCATCTAGTTTTAAATCTGTGCTAAGTAGTTGGCAGAAATCACCAATATTTTTGTGCAAATGATGTAGTGGGTGGTTTAGTAACATCCACATTAGTGATGCTTTAATGTACTTCTTATTGTAACAGGACATAAATAGCATCAATTATTTTTCCTTTTTTTAAATGAAGGAACTAACTTCATAAAAACCCTTACATCAGATATTTCCCTTTCCCTCTTTGCATGGTGCTGGTTATGCTTGGAGCTGTGTGCACAATTTTGGGTACCATAATAAAAGGTTTGGTTAAAAATGAATTTGAGTAAAGAAATTCCACCATAGATTAGAAAAAAAGGCCATTCTATGCTTCTGTGGTATAACAGTACCTGATGGGATGGTACAAAGAAGAAAGGGAGATACTGTCACTGGTTGGTCCCAATAATGAAAAATGTCTTACTAATAAATTTCCTTTCTGCTAGCAACATCTCCCACAATTCTGGACTTCTAAGTTGCTCTCCTGTCTCTGAAGCTTATGGCAAGGACAGCTCTTCAGGACATGTTGGACACAGCAGACTCAGCAGCTTACTCCATGGTATCTGCTATTTCTATGAGTAGGTGTTTGTGGCTCCAATCTTCTGGTCTCCCTCCTGAAGTAGAGCAGACATCCAGGATTTGCCATTTGAGGGTCCGTCCTTCTTCTCAGAAAAAGATGGACAATAGACTGCATAGCCTAAAAGATGCCAGGGAAACATTGAAGTCCCTTGAAATTTCTACACCTGCAATAAGGAAGCAATTCCAGCCCCCAGCAGGCTCACAAATATCAGAGCTTAACACCTTGTCTCCAAGACCTGCTGATAAAAAGGGGAAGGAATTACAGGAGGCGACCGCCACCCCCCTCATCACATGTGACAGAAAAATCCTTTTGACCAACGGCTAACTCTAAACATGCATTTTGACAGGCTTGTTGAGGGCAGCATACCACTGCTTGAAGATGAATCTGTTCCTATCCATACCTTTGCCAATCATCCATCCACTTCCTCAGTGCTTGGACTCACATCACATCAGATCAGTGGGTCCTAAGCACAATGGACCTGGGATATTCCCTTCTATCTATATTAGTTTCTATCACCACACCCCACCCCCATCCCTCTTCAGGGGTCACTCTCATAAGATCATTCCTCAGCAGAAATGAATCGTTACTGTATGACCACCTTCTTTGGTCTAATGTACCTAGTTATTTTTTCTCTCTGGAATATCTGCTAATGATATTATGCAAATTTTATATTTTGGGAATAACTCATCTGACAGCAAGCAAAAGCAGAGAGGGCACGGCTGTGTGGCTCCATAATGAAGGTGCTAGCTGTAGACCAAATGACTGCTTTTAAAATTTCTGAAGTGGACGCACTTGCTCATTCCACCTCAGTCCCTTCTGGGACAGGAGCCTCTGATGATTTGTAGGCTTCCACAATACATAGTTTAATCCATCTAGTGATGGAGAACTTGGAAGCTCTGAGGTTCTGGCAGTTTGGGTGGAAGGACACGAATAAGGAGCCCAATCTTCTTGTGGATTCTGTGTGTTTGAGATAGATTTTCCATGCTCTTCTGACCTCTATGGTGTGCCACAGCTTTTCTTTTGGATTTTGTGGTTTTGACAGAACGAAGGAAACACAACTTCTCGGGATGTGTGGAAGGAGGAATTTACCTTAGGATGAAGGGATTCTGGCATCCTGAGCACCAACTTGTCCTCATGGAACATGCAGTAAGGCTCCTGTATAGATAAGGCTGCCAGCTCCAACACTCACCTGGCGGATATGACAGCTACTAAAAAACAAGTCTTAGTGGATAAATGAAAGGCCAAAACTGAAGTCAGAGGCTCAAAGGCATGGCTTGTCAGAGCCCTCAAAACTAGTGATAGGTCCCATTTTTGGAAGAGTGGCCTGACCACCAGGGTTAAGGAATCTGGCTATCTGTGGATTGTCTGCTAAGGAGCCCAAGGATCCTGTGAATAGCACTCTGCTAAAAGAAGACACCTGATGTGCAATGTTACTGGGCTGAAGGCCTTCTTGGAGAAAGTTCAAAATAGTTGAAATTCTAGTATTTCAGGGATTTGCAATGTGCTCTTGCTGGATCTAGACTAGATACAGGAGTACACATTGTGTCATTACTCTCCTAGACAAAAGCAACGTCTTAATGACTCTGGAGGGCAGAACGAGATCTTTTAGTCCTTCCCTCTCAATAGCCAGGCTGTTTCAGGTCTGGATGAAGAGGACCCTGCAAGAGGACATCCAGTCTCCACATACGGTAGATGGGGGGGCCTCCAGTTTCAGCTCTACCAGGTCTGAGAACCAAGGTTTCCTCAACCAATGAGGAGTTATCAGTATTTCCATTGCCTGTTCTCATTTTATTTTCTGGACCACTCTTCCCAGTAGTGGATACGGTGGAAACACATAAAGCAGGCCTTGCGGCCAATTGTGCGATATGACATCTGTCCCCATGGATATGGGGTCTGCCTCCCTTGTGAAGTATTTTGGCCTCTTTCCAGTCATATGATTTGCTAACAGATCACTTGAAGGGAGGCTGAACGTCTGAACGATGAGATAGAAAACCTCCTGATTCAGACACCACTCAGAGTTCTTGAACCCCGTGGCTGCTGAACCAGTATCCTTTTGGTTCAGACACTCTTTGATGTGGATCGCTCTGACAGACAGCCTACTTCATTATTCTGCCTACTTCATTATTTATATTGCTTCCACATTAGTACTAGATTCCTTGTTCCCAAATAGTTGTTTAAATATGCAACCCAAGTCATATTTTGTGATTGAACCAGAATGTGGTTCCCACTTAGGGTGGACTGCAAGCTTTGCAGAGCTAGTTTGACTGCTCCCAGCTCTAGAAAGTTTATGCTGTGAGCCTTTTCTTCCTCGCTCCAGAGGCCTTGAGTTGTTTCAATCTCCAAGTGAGCTCCCCCGCCCTCCAGGCAAGGCACTGGTTGTGAGGACTAAAAGATGTGGAAGGCTGATAAGCATGCCTTTCAAGATATTGTTGTGGGCTGATCAACATTATAAGGAGTTGAACATCTGTATTAGAACCCCTACTTGATTGTTCATGTGTTCCGGGGAGTGGCCCCACATCTTTAGTGTGAAGACTTGAAGACTTGTGATGTGTGATTGTGCCCAGGGAGTGATTCCTAAGGATGATACTATGAGTCCGAGCAATTGGAAAGCATAGTGTTATTGTAGACCTCTTTTGGCTCTGGATCAAGGAAATAAATTCCTGGATGAAACTAGAGAACTTTTCTTGGCACTGATGATGAAGCTGTGTGGCTGGAGAAGATTCAGCATCCAAGACATGGCCCTGTGAGCTGACTGCGATGGAGCTCTGATCAGGATGTCATTCAGGAAGTGGTACAAGTGAGTTCTCTGTGACCTGAGCCTGGCTATTATCACCACCACCATCTTTGTAAAAACCCTGGAGCCCAAAGACAGGTCGAACAGGAGTGTTTGGTACTGATAAAGTTTCCTAAGGTAGGCAAACCTCAGAAGTCTGTAGTGGCATGGTCTGATAGGGATATGGAGATATGTATCCACACTATCTATTGAAATCCAGAAGTCCCCCCAGAACAAAGATGACACCATAGAGGCCAGGGTCTCCATTTGAAACTTTGTTTTCTTCATCCACTTGTTGAGCCTTTTGATGTTGAGAATATCTCTGATAGTCCTCATGCACTTCTGTACAATGAAGATGAAGTAGAACCCAGAGAACCGTCTCTATTACTCCCATATCCTCAATGTGAGATATTTCCTTCTGGATCAGATTATGTTTTATAGGTTTGCTGGAGCTGGGTGATTGGATGATGAACTGATGGGGTGGAGACAGCAGCTCGAGGGAGTATCCCTGGCTCACTATTTCCCTGACCCACTTGTTTGTGGTCTATGAAAACCATTCCTCCAGGAAATGGAAAATCCTGCCCCCTAGATTCAGCTTTGGGTGAAGCTGTGATCTTTGTCATAAACTGGATGTTGGGTGGCTGAGGTCCCTCAGGACTTCCTCCCTGGATCTCAATACCACTGTTTTCCCTTGCAGAATCTGTCGTCGTTTTATTGGTACCTCTGCGAGGACAAGAAGTGAAATGAGTGCATCTGTCTGACCAGTCTATATTCTTTCCTGAGGGCTCTCAGTGGGAAAAGAGGCACTCTTTGCATTTTGCTGCATTGTCAGCCACATTATCCAGCTTTTCTCCAAAAAGGAAGGAGCCTGTAAACTTAGCTTATTTTAGAACCTGCTTAGAGTCAGTAACAACTCCCAAGGATAGAGCCATAGATGGTGCCTGGCTGAACTGGAAACCCTGG
The DNA here is from genome assembly GCF_002925995.2 of Terrapene triunguis. Taxonomy (NCBI): domain Eukaryota; kingdom Metazoa; phylum Chordata; order Testudines; family Emydidae; genus Terrapene; species Terrapene triunguis. The sequence continues at coordinate 246,048 of NW_020664489.1, read as the reverse complement.
CTCGGACTGAGAACGTCATTGCATCCCTTGAGTCATCAGCTATTCAAACACTGTTGCTAGGAAGACTTTAAAGTGGAGCCAAAGTCAGGTGATCTCTGTCCTTAAGGGCTTTAAGGTCTTCCAGCTAAGAGAGATGGTCCCGCAAAGCAGGTAGCTGCCAGGGACACTTGGAGGGTAGTAGAGGAGGCTTCATAGCTCTTTTTGAGGGTGGCCTCTATATTTCTATCCATGAGGTCCTTAAGGTAGAACTCCCCTTCTGAGGGAATAACCATATCCTTGGCAAGGGACACTACAGTGGCATCAATCTTCATTATCTCTGCAACAGAGCCCTTTGGTTCTTGAATGTTACAGAAACTGAGGTTGCTCTTGTTAATATGCTTCCCCTTATCAGACTTGTTCCATTCATCCCTAATCACTTGCTTGAAGGAGAAGCAAAGGAGTACTGCAGCCTCAAGGGAGTGTTTTGAGGGGAGACATTTACTCTGAGGCTTACTCTTTGGGGCCTGCTCAGATTTCAGAGGCACATAGCTCACCTTCCTCAGTGGAGATGGAGAAAGAGAAGTCAGAGGACTCATATCTCCTGGATTTTTTTGTACTTTTTCTTTCCCTTTTTAGCCTTTTCAGATTTTTTAACATGTTTTGCTTGCTTTGGGAGTGCAGAAACGCTGCTGTGGCTTTGGTAAGGACTTTTGTGACTGGCCTTTCTTAGGGCCTAGAGCCCTTTAGAGAGGTCTGTCTCACAGTCCTCCCCCAGTGGGTCCCATTCCTCCTGGGAGAGGGGTGCAGAGTCTTTGCCAGAGCCCTCCTGGGTGGCTTGTGAGAGAGGACGGCTGCTTCTTTTCCCAAGGTGCTCAGTATCCACTTTAAGACTTGGGGGGTGGGGACTTGTGGCCCCGCAAGCCTCCCCTCTTTGTTTTGAAGAGGTCCCCTAGGATTTATCGCAAGTCAAGTGGTCAGGGTCCTCCTCACTTCTGGAGCCCCTTCCTGCTTTGCACTGGGGTTCCTGGTCCATTTCCCCCCCATTGGAGTTGCAGCTGCCTCAGTGGGTACAGGACCCAACCTGCCTGTCTGACCTGCAACCCCTGGACCTAATGGAGGTAGGAATGGAAGGCTGGGTGCAGACTGGGCCAAACTCTACATCTGTTGATCCTGGGAAGGCTGCCTCACATATAAGTATGTCAACACTGTAATTAAACAGCTGTGACTGGCCTGTGTTAGCTGACTCAGGCTCGGGCTGCAGAGCTATAAAATCGATGGATAGACATTCGGGCTCAGGCTGGAGCCCAGGCTCTGAGACTCTGCAAGATGCTTTACTACAATCTAGGCATACACGCTTGGGTTTGACCCAGTGCTTTCTTGGCCGCTTGGTATACTTCTGAGGGGCAGAGGAGCCAGCAGAGAGATGCTGCAGCAGAGGCTCAGGGAGCGTTAAACCCCAAGTTGTTAACCAACCCAGGGAGGAGGAGGAATGCCGATGAGGAAGAACATTGCTTCCGACTGCCCCAAAAAATGGGCAAAAAAGTTAAAATAGAAGAAGGAAGGGCAGAAACAAAAGAAATTGCCACTGTCTGCTGCTGCAGAGGGAGAGAAAACTGGCGGCAAGCAGGTGCTGGGAGGGGGGAGGGAACCAGAACACGCGGCTACAAAACGCTGATCTGCCTCTTGAGCTGCAAGGAGAGGAGAGCAAACCATGTGTCCAGAATCATAGGAGACCGTAGGCTGCAGAAAAATAGAGCAGTGGATTAAAACCAAATGAAAGAAAACTAGTTGTCCTCTTTTAGACAGAGGATGACAAACAACTTCTATCTGAACTTTTCTTAAGCCTCAGAAAGACATCTCTAGACATTTCAAGAATAAGGACTAATCAAACGCAACCGTATTTTTGCTGTGAAGCCTTTTCTGTTAAAGTAGCATTAAAATATTAAAATCAATCAACAAAATTATTATGAAAACCATTCCAAAGACATGTAAGCAAAACCAACGTACTTATCTTTTAGTTCTGACACTTTTTGACCAACAGAGTTAAGCAGATCTTCTAGCTTCTGTTTTCTGTTTTCAGTTTTCTTTAGGTTACTAAAAAATAATTTTCTACTTTATTATTGATGTAGATTCAGATTCATACCAACCAAAAAGCAAAAACAATAAAAATATTTAAAAAATTTAATAGAGGAGATAGCATTTAGGACCTTCTCACCCAAAGACACAGGCCTTCCTTGATTTTTGTGACCCGTAAATGTCAAAGATAGTCTCAGTTTTCACTTTAAAAAAATATTTCTAGCACTGTTTATTATAAAAACAGCCTTGAAAATGTAAACCAAACACTAATATTGAAAGTTTGTCACTGTGATTCTTTGTGAAGATCAGGGGTCATGCCAGCTCTCTCCCAACACCCAATCAGGACTGACTTTTGGGACTTTGGAAAACCATGGCCACAGGTCCCTCAATTTATAGTGATCCGAAGACTAATTCACTGCTGTGGAGACCCAGTAGCCATGATTGTGCTAAAACCACCCTAGGATCTCTCCTAACCCAGCTGCCCGCAGAGAAAGAAACTGCACCTCTCGTAAAGTTGCAGGAGTTTCATTGAGATCACCTAACAGGCTATATTGGGTTTAGGTTTCTACATCCAGTAAAGTAATGATTATGAACTAGTATGTGACACTTGCATTATTTCATAGAGTCACAGAATTTAAGGCCAGAAGGGACCATGAGATCATCTAATCTGCGATCCTGTATATTTATCCTTCTAATTTATACATAACCTATTTCCCCATCTTTCCATTTGTTTATTTATATACACACACACTGCTGTCATCATTTTGCTATTGAACCAGGATGAACTTTTGGGCAAAGTTGTGCAAAGTTATGTGCTATCACTGTACAGTATCACTTTTTAAAAATATTTAATTAATAACACTACAGGTATCTTTGGAATGCAGAACAACTGCAGAGTAAAATCCATCTTACTCACGCTTCCAATCCTGCCTGTTCTTTTTCCAGAGGCTGAATTCGTTCCAAGACATAGGAATACTGGACATTGGCCTTAACCCAAGCTGCAAGTGGAGCAGCTGCAATACTAGCTCGTTTAGCATTCTGAAAAGAAAAATCAATATAAATTATAAAAAGGTCCTTACTGAATTTCACACACAAGAGAAACTGCAAAGTGGACTTTGAGGATAACTCTCCAGGGGAGGGAACTCCAATAATTAGGAAGAAACTGGTGATAGTTATGGGGGATTCAGATCATTAGAAACATAGATAGCTGGGTTTGCGATGATCGAGAGAACCGCATGGTGACTTGCCTGTCCGGTGCAAAGGTTACAGATCTCTCGAGACATCTAGATAGACTTATGTGTAGCGCTGGGGAGGAGCCAGTGACCGTGGTACATGTAGGTACCAATGATATAGAGAAGGATAGGAGAGAGTCCTGAAGGCCAAATTTAGGCTGCTAGGTAAGAGATTGAAATCCAGGACCTCCATGGAAGCATTCTCTGAAATGCTTTCAGTTCCACGTGCAGGGCCAATTAGACAGGCAGAACTGCAGGGTCTCAATGCGTGGATGAGACGATGGTGTAGGGAAGAGGGGTTTAGATTTATTAAGAACTGGGGAAACATTTGGGGAAAGAGGGAGCCTATACAGGAAGGATGGGCTCCACCTAAACCAAAATGAAACCAGATTGCTGGCACTTAAAATTAAAAAGGTCATGCAGCAGTTTTTAAACTAAGGACTGGGGAAAAGCTGACAGGTACGGAGGAGCATGTGGTTTGGACAGAGGCATCCCCTAGGGGAGGATCTATTAATGGAGATTCTGTATGTCCTAGTAAAGAGGAGAGAATGGAAGATGATAAAATACAGGTAGGACCTGATGAGAAACAGTCAAATGAAAAAGAATCCCTTTCAATTTCATCATGTAATGACAGACAGCTAAAAAGTGAAACGCTTTTAAAATGCTTATATATAAATACTAGAAGTCTAAATAACAAGATGGGTGAACTAGAGTGCCTCGTGGATATTGATATAATAGGCATCACAGGAACTTGGTGAAATGAGGATAATCAATGGGACACAATAATACCAGGGTACAAAATATATCGGAAGGACAGAACAGGTTGTGCTGGTCGGGGAGTGGCACTATATGTGAAAGAAAGCATAGAAGTAAAAAACTTAAATGAACCAAATTGTACCACAGAATCTCTATGGGTAGTAATTCCATACTCTACTAATAAGAATATAGCAGTAGGGATATATTACTGACCACCTGACCAGGATGGTGATAGTGACTGTGAAATGCTCAGGGAGATTAGAGAGGTTATAAAAATAAAAAACTCAATAATAATGGGGGATTTCAACTATCCCCATATTGACTGGGTACATGTCACCTCAGGACAGGATGCATAAATAAAGTTTTTTGACACCTTAAATGATTGCTTCTTGGAGCAGCTAGTCCTGGAATCCACAAGAGGAGAGGCAATTCTTGATTTAGTCCTAAGTGGAGCACAGGATCTTGTCCAAGAGATGAATATAGCTGGACCGCTTGGTAATAGTGACCATAATATAATGAAATTTAACATCTCTGTGGCAGGGAAAACACCACAGCAGCCCAACACGGTAGCATTTAATTTCAGAAAGGGGGACTACACAAAAATGAGGAAGTTACTTAAACTGAAATTAAAAGGCACAGTGCCAAAAGTGAAAGCTCTGCAAGCTGCATGGAAACTTTTTAAAGACAAGATAATAGAGGCTCAACTTAAATGTATACCCCAAATTAAAAAACACAGTAAGAGAACCAAAAAAGTGCCACCTGGGCTAACCAACAAAGTAAAAGAAGCAGTGAGAGACAAAAAGGCATCCTTTAAAAAGTGGAAGTTAAATCCTGGTGAGGAAAATAGAAAGGAACATAAATTCTGGCAAATGAAGTGTAAAAATATAATCAGGACGTCCAAAAAAGATTTTGAAGAACAGCTAGCCAGAGAGTCAAAAAGTAATAGCAATTTTTTTTTTTTTAAATATATCAGAAACAGGAAGCCTGCTAAACAACCAATTGGGACACTGGAGCTCCTGGCCCGGGATGCTAGTCCCCAGCCCCTCCCCCGCAGCCTCAGCACACCGTGCCACCAGCACAATGCTCTAGGCAGCCGGGCACAGCAGCTTCAGAGCCTGGCCTGACCCGGTGCTCTGTGCTGCGCTGTGGCGTGGCTGGCTCCAGCCAGGCGGCACGGCTGTACCGCTGCCAGCTACCGGTTCTCCAGGCAGCGTGCTAAGGGAGCAGGGAGCGGGGTGGGGTTGGATAGAGGACAGGGGAGTTCGGGGTGTGGCTAGGGGTCGGGGCGGTCAGAGGGCGGGGAACGGGGGGTTGAATGGGTGCAGGGATCCCGGGGCAGTCAGGAAGGAGAGGGTTGGATGGGGCGGCGGGGGGCAGTCAGGGGTGGGTGTTCCGTAGGCGGTCAGGGGACAGGGAGCAGGGGGGAGGGGGATGGGGCAAGAGTCCCGGGGGGGCCGGCAAATTGGGGACAGGCGGGGGGGGGAGAATAGGGGAGAGGGCCTGGCCCACACCTGGCTGTTTGGGGAGGCACAGCCTCCCCTAACTGGCCCTCCATACAATTTCCGAAACCCGATGCGGCCCTCAGGCCAAAAAGTTCGCCCGCCCCTGTGCTAAAGGAGCACTCTATGACAATTAGGCCATTGCAGAGAAACTAAATGAATTCTTTTCATCGATCTTCATGGCTGAGGACGTGAGGGAAATTCCCAAACCTGAGCCATTCTTTTTAAGTGACAAATCTGAGGAACTGTCCAAGATTGAGGTGACATTATAGGAGGTTTTGGAACAAACTGATAAATTAAACAGTAATGAGTCACCTGGACCAAATGGTATTCACCCAAGAGTTCCGAAGGAATTCAAATGTGAAACTGCAGAACTACTAACTGTCGTTTGTAACCTATCATTTAAATCAGCTTCTGTAACAAATGATGGGGGGATAGCTAATGTGACACCAATTTTTAAAAAGGGCTCCAGAGGTGACCCCAGCAATTACAGGCCGGTAAGCCTGACTTCAGTACTGGGCAAACTGGTTGAAACTAAGAACAGAACTGTTAAACACATAGATGAACATAATTTGTTGGGGAAGAGTCAACATGGTTTTTGTAAAACGAAATCATGTCTCACCAATGTACTAGAATTCTTTGAGGGGGTTAACAAGCATGTGGACAAGGGGCATCCAGTGGATATAGTATATTTAGATTTTCAGAAAGCCTTTGACAAGGTCCGTCACCAAAGGCTCTTAAGCAAAGTAAGCTGTCATGGAATAAGAGGGAAGGTCCTCTCATCGATTGGTAACTGGTTAAAAGATAGGAAACAAAGGGTAGGAATTAATGGTTGGTTTTCAGAATGGAGAGCAGTAAATAGTGGTGTCCCCCAGGGGTCTGTACTGGGACCAGTCCTATTCAACATATTCATAAATGATCTGGAAAAAGGGGTAAACAGTGAGGTGGCAAAATTTGCAGATGATACAAAAATGATAAGGGGTATGGAACAGCTTCCGTATGAGGAGAGATTAATAAGACTGGGACTTTTTAGCTTGGAAAAGAGACGACTAAGGTGGGATCTGATAGAGGTTTATAAAACCTGATGTGGAAAAAGTAAATAAGGAAGTGTTATCTATTCCTTCTCATAACACAAGAAATAGAGATCACCAAATGAAATTAATAGGCAGCAGGTTTAAAAGAAACACAAGAAAGTATTTTTTCACGCAATGCACAGTCAACCTGTGGAACTCCTTGCCAGAGGATGTTGTGAGGGCCAGGACTATAATAGGGTTCAAAAAATAACTAGATAAATTTATGGAGGATACGTCCATAAATGGCTATTAGCCAGGATGGGTGGGTGGGTGTCCCTAGCCTCTATTTGCCAGAAGCTGGGAATGGGCGACATGGGATGGATCACTTGATGATTATCTGTTCTGTTCATTTCCTCTTGGGGCACCTGGCATTGGCCACAGTCAGAAGATAGGATACTGGGCTAGATGGACCTTTGTTCTGACCCAGTATGGCCGTTTTTATGTTCTTAAGTTAATCATAGACACTATTATCAGGGACTACCAATTTGCCATTTTGTGATATTGAGCTGATCTTTTAAATGAGGGGTGGGAAATTGTTATGAGAAGAGATTATATTTTAGGCCCCATTTCTGCAGAGACAACACCTGAGTGGACCCATGTGCCCATGACAAGCCCCGGGGAAGTCAATTGGGTTTGGAGAGAGTGCCGAGTCCACTAGCATGAGTCTCCTATTTGCAAGGTCACATCCTTATACTCTTCCTTTTAAAAAATAAGGAACTAATGTTATAGAATTCTTTTATATAACTATTGCTGTCTTGATTTATTCAAATTAAGCTTTGAAGGCCATTAACCCATTAGGTTACCTTAGTCTCTTTTGTTAATTAAAATTAGAGGTAAGGTTCTGACTGCAGGGAGGTCACAGGGAGCAGGTTGAGGTTCCCAGATTCAGAGATGCCTGGCTCCACCACAACCCTAATTTATGCCATTGCCATAAGGTCCCTGAGGCCTATAGTTTATTACACCCCCTCTTTTCCTCATCTCATCCATGTCCCACTTCCAACAAACCCCCTTACACTAAGGATGGTGAGACAACTGGGGCAGAAGACAGTAGAGCCTCCTCTGCAAAATTTTCTCTCTCTGTTTCTACGAATAGCCTTCCCCTCTGTTGGTAGAATTCTCCACTGGCTACCTCCTATCAGTTTAAGTCCACTTTGCACTGTGTCCGTAGCGCACAGTGATCCTGGTGGACTACAGAAGCTAGTCCATTTTTTTTTAATGTAATGCAATAAGAGAGTTACCTTTGGATCAAAAGATGTCTTGTTTTTAGACAGAAGTTCTTCTACACTCTCTCGTATTTCCTTTGGAATGTTACGGGCATCAAAGGTTGCAATGTCTTCTCTCACTCCTCTTTTGGCAAGGAAACTGCAAATAATATTAAATAATTAAATGACAAAGCATTGATAAAACAAAGTTACTCAATCTACAGTAACTGGAGTTTGAGATGAGTTGTCCATAGGCACATTCCACTGATGGTACGCATGCACCTCGTGTGTCAGAGATCAGAGTCTTTTTGGCCAGCAGTAGTTAGGGAGCGTATATACGCTCTTCAGTTCTCATGCTCTGCTGCAAGGGCATATACGGCAGACCTTTCCATTTTATGGGATTCTGGGCAATCTACCAGACCTCGAGGCAATGCAGATCAATCAAGTTTGACCTCACCTCTCTACCAATGAAAGAGCCAGTGTCAGGCTCTAGGACCCCACTTATATTGTGGAGAATCCAGGCATTTGTGCCACATCTGTCCAAGAAACAACGCCACCCCCTCAGGCTGGGAAATGCCAGGACCCAGCCCCAGAAGCGGAGCCAGGGCTGAGTCAGTACTCCACTCTGCCCCCACAATGAGCTGCTCTGCCATGGCTCTGCTGGAATCCTGACAACCCCTAACCAGCACACCACTCCCCTTTGTCTTCCCCTCTACCTCCGGCACCCTGCAATGCCTAACCTCTGCTTTGAGAAATTGGTTGACGAGGATGTATCCAGTAACTTCATCGACCAAGAATTTGTCAAGAGTCATCAGATTCCTACCCTCCACAAAAACTCCCCGCATTGAGACTGACGGGTCACCCCTCTCTTTGGGGCCCATCACATATCAAATGGCACCCCTGGAGGTTATCACCAGTGGCAGCCATTAGGAAATCATGCCATTTTGGATGATCAGAGAGGTCTGCTGCTTGCCAGGAGCTAGGATTCACGATGTGACGGAGAGACTGCCAAGACCCATCAAGCCCTCCGATCGCTACCCCTTCCTGCTTCTCCACGTGGACACCAATGATACTGCCAAGAATGACCTTGAGCGGATCACTGCAGACTACGTGGCTCTGGGAAGAAGGATAAAGGAGTTTGAGGCGCAAGTGGTGTTCTCGTCCATCCTCCCTGTGCAGGGAAAAGACCTGGGTAAAGACCATCGAATTGTGGAAGTCAACGAATGGCTACGCAGGTGGTGTCGAAGAGAAGGCTTTGGATTCTTCGACCATGGGATGGTGTTCCAAGAAGGAGGAGTGCTAGGCAGAGACGGGCTCCACCTAACGAAGAGAGGGAAGAACATCTTCGCAAGCAGGCTGGCTAACCTAGTGAGGAGGGCTTTAAACTAGGTTCACCGGGGGAAGGAGACCAAAGCCCTGAGGTAAGTAGGGAAATGGGATACCGGGAGGAAGCACGAACAGGAGAGTGCAAGAGGGGAGGACTCCTGTCTCAGACTGAGAAAGCGGGACAATCAGCGAGTTATCTTAAGTGCCTATACACAAATGCAAGAAGCCTGGGAAACAAGCAGGGAGAACTGGAAGTCCTGGCACAGTCAAGGAACTATGATGTCATTGGAATAACAGAGACTTGGTGGGATAACTCACATGACTGGAGTACTGTCATGGATGGATATAAACTGTTCAGGAAGGACAGGCAGGGCAGAAAAGGTGGGGGAGTTGCATTTTATGTAAGAGAGGAGTATGACTGCTCAGAGCTCCGGTATGAAACTGCAGAAAAACCTGAGAGTCTCTGGATTAAGTTTAGAAGTGTGAGCAACAAGGGTGATGTTGTGGTGGGAGTCTACTATAGACCACCAGACCAGGGGGATGAAGTGGACGAGGCTTTCTTCCGGCAACTAGCAAAAGTTGCTAAATCACAGGCCCTGGTTCTCATGGAAGACTTTAATCACCCTGATATCTGCTGGGAGAGCAATACAGCGGTGCACAGACAATCCGGGAAGTTTTTGGAAAGTGTAGGGGACAGTTTCCTGGTGCAAGTGCTGGAGGAACCAACTAGGGGCAGAGCTCTTCTAGACCTGCTGCTCACAAACCGGGAAGAATTAGTAGGGGAAGCAAAAATGGATGGGAACCTGGGAGGCAGTGACCATGAGATGGTCGAGTTCAGGATCCTGACACAAGGAAGAAAGGAGAGCAGCAGAATACGGACCCTGGACTTCAGAAAAGCAGACTTTGACTCCCTCAGAGAACTGATGGGCAGGATCCCCTGGGAGAATAATATGAGGGGGAAAGGAGTCCAGGAGAGCTGGCTGTATTTTAAAGAATCCTTATTGAGGTTGTAGGAAAAAAACATCCTGATGTGTAGAAAGAACAGTAAATATGGCAGGTGACCAGCTTGGCTTAACAGTTAAATCCTTGCTGACCTTAAAAAGAAGCTTACAAGAAGTGGAAGATTGGACAAAAGACCAGGGAGGAGTATAAAAATATTGCTCAGGCATGCAGGAATGAAATCAGGAAGGCCAAATCACACTTGGAGTTGCAGCTAGCAAGAGATGTTAAGAGTAACAAGAAGGGTTTCTTCAGGTATGTTAGCAACAAGAAGGAAGTCAAGGAAAGTGTGGGCCCCTTACTGAATGAGGGAGGCAAGCTAGTAACAGAGGATGTGGAAAAAGCTAATGTACTCAATTATTTTTTTGCCTCTATCTTCACGAACAAGGTCAGCTCCCAGACTGGTCAGCTTCCACTGGGCAGCACAGTATGGGGAGAAGGTGACCAGCCCTCTGTGGAGAAAGAAGTGGTTCGGGACTATTTAGAAAAACTGGACGAGCACAAGTCCATGGGGCCAGATGCGCTGCATCCGAGGGTGCTAAAGGAATTTGCGGATGTGATTGCAGAGCCATTGGCCATTATCTTTGAAAACTCATGGCGATCGGGGGAGGTCCCGGATGACTCGAAAAAGGCTAATGTAGTGCCCATCTTTAAAAAAGGGAAGAAGGAGGATCCGGGGAACTACAGGCCAGTCAGCCTCACCTCAGCCCCTGGAAAAATCATGGAGCAGGTCCTCAAGGAATCAATTCTGAAGCACTTAGAGGAGAGGAAAGTGATCAGAAACAGTCATCATGGATTCACCAAGGGCAAGTCATGTCTGACTAACCTAATTGCCTTCTATGAGGAGATAACTAACTCTGTGGATGAGGAGAAAGCAGTGGATGTATTATTCCTTGACTTTAGCAAAGCTTTTGATACGGTCTCCCACAGTATTCTTGCCACCAAGTTAAAGAGGTATGGGATGGATAAATGGACTATAAGGTGGATAGAAAGCTGGCTAGATCGTCGGGTTCAACGGGTAGTGATCAACGGCTCCATATCTAGCTGGCAGCCGGTTTCAAGTGGAGTGCCCCAGGGGTCGGTCCTGGGGCCGGTTTTGTTCAATATCTTCATTAATGAGCTGGAGGATGGCGTGGACTGCACTCTCAGCAAGTTTGCAGATGACACTAAACTGGGAAGAGTGGTAGATACACTGGAGGGTAGGGATAGGATACAGAGGGACCTAGACAAATTAGAGGATTGGGCCAAAAGAAACCTGATGAGGTTCAACAAGGATTTAGGACGGAAGAATCCCATGCACTGTTACAGACTAGGGACCGAATGGCTAGGAAGCAGTTCTGCAGAAAAGGACCTAGGGGTTACAGTGGACGAGAAGCTGGATATGAGTCAACAGTGTGCCCTTGTTGCCAAGAAGGCTAACGGCATTTTGGGCTGTATAAGTAGGGGCATTGCCAGCAGATCGAGGGACATGATCATTCCCCTTTATTCGACATTGGTGAGGCCTCATCTAGAGTACTGTGTCCAGTTTTGGGCCCCACACTACAAGAAGGATGTGGAAAAATTGGAAAGAGTCCAGCAGAGGACAACAAAAATGATTAGGGGGCTGGAGCACATGACTTATGAGGAGAGGCTGAGGGAACTGGGATTGTTTAGTCTGCAGAAGACAAGAATGAGGGGGGATTTGATAGCTGCTTTCAACTACCTGAAAGGGGGTTCCAAAGAAGATGGATCTAGACTGTTCTCAGTGGTACCTGATGACAGAACAAGGAGTAATGGTCTCAAGTTGCAGTTGGGGAGGTTTAGGTTGGATATTAGGAAAAACTTTTTCACAAGGAGGGTAGTGAAGCACTGGAATGGGTTACCTAGGGAGGTGGTGGAATCTCCTTCCTTAGAGGTTTTTAAGGTCAGGCTTGACAAAGCCCTGGCTGGGATGATTTAGTTGGGAATTGGTCCTGCTTTGAGCAGGGGGTTGGACTAGATGACCTCCTGAGGTCCCTTCCAACCCTGATATTCTATGATTCTATGATCTGCTCCTCACAATTGCCAGTCATTCTTGGCACCCCTTGGTTTGTCACCCACAACCCCTTAATCAGCTGGCAATCAAGGACAGTGCTCTTCCGCTCTCTGCAGTGCAGATGAGAATGCCTCTTTAGTCCTGGTTCACGATTGACCACACTCTGGGGTGCACTCTAACCCTCCAGAGAGGAGAGAAGCAGGTCCAGCGACACCTAATATTCCTGTCAAATACCTGGAGTTCACCAGGATGTTCAAAAAACAGAAGGCAGATACCCTACCACAGTTACAACTGCCCCACTGAACTCTGCCAAGGGATGGAGATTCCCTTCAGACACACTTTCTTTGAAAAAGACCTACAGGCCCTCCAGGAGTATCCAGAGTAAAACCTCTGAAAGGATTTATTCCTCTCTCCCCAGCTAGTGCCCCTATATTCTTTGTAGCCAAGAATGATGGCTCTCTCTCCAACACTGTGTTGATATATTTACATATCATTCTAAATTTGATTCTGGCTAAGCCACTTTATGCCAAGCCCCAAAAGCCACACGTGAGACTTGTGAGCCATCTCCATCCCTTCCCACATCCCCACGCCCTTGATCTACCCTCTCTATGGACTTCATTGTGGAGCAGCCCCACTTCCAAGGGCACTCAGTCGTTCTGACAGTGGTGGACCTCCTGATGAAAATGTCCCATTTCATCCCCTATTGTACTCTTCCATCAGCCATGAAATGGCATGGCTTTTCTTGGAACACATCTTCCAACACCACGGCATGCCAGAACACATCATTTCTGATTGGGGCACCCAATTTGCCTCCCTGTTTTGGCAGGAATTCCTTTATCTTCTCAACACCACGCCCCTCCTCTCAATTGTCTATCACCCTCAGACTGACAACCAGATCAAAAAAGTCAACCAGACATTGGAACAGTACTTCAACTGTTTCCTGAATTTTCACCAAAATGATTGGGTTCCCCTGTTGTCTTTGGCCAAATTCGTTTACAGTAACATAACCCATGCTCCCACCTGCAAAGTCTGTTCTTCGCAAACTTTGGCTTTCATCCCATTTCACCCCAAACTATTAGAAGGCCCCTCTATTCTGGCAGCCACAGGTTCAGTCCTGTATGCTGTACTAACAGCACAGGACCAGTAAAGTGAGTGCAGCCTAGGGCTGTCAATCACAGTATTCACTGTGTGACCTTTGTGGATCTGCACATATTGAGAGGGGACTCCTGGCTTGAGGAGTGCGAGTCTCAAAGTCCTGTTATGGTTATGATTCATGTGAAGGGTACTAGTCTTACTCTGCACTGCAACAATTACTGATTACCCAGCAACAATTCCTGATTTGTTAATCTATTTACCTATCAATAACTCCCTCGTGCTTTTACTGATTGGTCAATTGTTAATCAACTGTTAATATATATACACTGCATACTGTTACCAGTTCTTTGGCATTATCTAGCTAGGCATTATCTGGCTAGGAATTAAGCAGTTATCTGGCTAGGCATTATCTGGCCAGGGGTTTTATCTGCTAGCCAGGTTGCCCCACTGTGACTCTGCCTGACCAACATAGCTCCAGTATTTATGATTCACACAATGCACAGTCAACCCATGGAACTCCTTGCCAGAGGATGTTGTGAGGGCCAGGACTATAACAGTGTTTTAAAAAGAACTAGATAAATTCATGGAGGATAGGTCCAACAATGGCTATTAGCCCGGATGGGCAGGGATGGTATCCCTAGCCTCTGTTTCCCAGAAGCTGGGAATGGGCGACAGTGGATGGATCACTTGATGAATTCCCTCTGGGGCACCTGGCATTGGCCACTGTCGGAAGACAGGATACTGGGCTAGATGGACCTTTGGTCTGACCCAGTAGCAGCTGCAATTCAGTGGCTGCTCAAAGCGTTTGTCCACAGCTGTCATAGCTCCCGTGCCTGCTTTATTCCCATCCCCATTCCTGCCGTGATGCCAGCCTTGCCCCTGTCTTGGTGCCAGCCTTGCCCCTACCTTGGTGCCAGCCTTGCCCCTGCCGTGGTGCCAGCCTTGCCCCTGCCTTGCCTCACTCCAGGCAACCTGGTTCTGACCCTGCATTTCAACTCCTGGCTCCTGACTCTGGGTCTGACCGTTGCCTCTGGCATCTGGTCTCTGACTCTGGTTCTGACCCTGGGCTCCAACGTCTGGCCAGTGACCCCTGTTCTAACCATTAGGCATTACTCCTGCTCCACTAGGCACAACTGCCCATGTCCCGGTCACTTGACAGTTGGTTGATGCACCAGTTCCAGAATTTGACTGCTTCCTGGCAAAGTGGGGAAAACCTGGTACTGCCTTGTTTGTTGATGTAAAACATAGTGGTCATGTTTTTGTCATGATGTGAACTGACTGTCCTGTTGTTAGGTGGAGAAAGGACTCGCAGGCTTTCTGTACGGCTCTGAGCTCTAGGTGATTGATGTACATTCTCCTCTTTCTCAGAGACCATAGACCCTGTGGTTTTGGGTGTATGCAGATCCATTGGTGCTGAGTATCTAAACAGTGCCATGTGGGACAGCATAGACAGGTGTGTGAGAACCAGGTTTTCTTGTGTTGGTATAGCAATTTCCAGCTGGCTTGGTTCCAGTGCCAAGAGGGTCGGTGCTGGCACCATTGAGATAGACACTGCCGGGGTTAGTGCCATACTCTTCCCCAAGGTTCTGGTTTTCAGTGCTGGATGCTTCAGTACCATATAGTTGGAACCAACCTCGGACTGAGCTTCAGCAGGAACCACTGTGGGATACAAAGTCCCAGAGAATGTTCAGTGCCATGGGTATGTTTTCCTCTTAGTGGAAGCTCTGTTGGGTAACCTACCTCTGGGATTTGTAGCTCCCTGTTGTGAGACAAACCAACAGCCAACCCAAGGCTATTCACCTAGCTGCCCTTCCAACAACTCAGCTGCACTGACTTACCCTTCCAACAGAGCCTGCAGTGACTCAGCCTTCAGGCATGTGGCAGCACTCTCTAGACTTCCAGCCTGCTCTTGATCCAGTTCCTGTTTCTGCCCCAGCCTTGCCCAAGCCCTATTCTAGTCTGCTCCAGGCTTGTCTTTGCCCTACTTTGATCTTGCTCCAGCCCTATAGCTAACCCACTCCAGACCTACCTCTGCCTCCTGACCCCCACCTCTGCCCACAGGACCCTCAGACTCTGACCACCCAGCTTCAACCTTTGGCCTGTAACTGGACTCCAGATATGGTACTGATTTGCCTTATCCACGGACTCTGACCATCCGGCTTCAACCTTTGGCCTGCATCTGGACTCCCGCTATGGTACTTATTTTGGCTTGTCTATGGTTCCGCCCAGGATCTGTCCCCAGATCCCTGTTTCAGCACTGCCCTTGGCCCAGTCCCAACCCTATGTCTGGCTTCGACCTCTGCTCCAACCACTAGGCATGACTACTGGAAGGCAGTGCCTGACACTTGTGATCTGTCTGAGGATGATGCTGTCATTGTACTTGTGATTCGAGTCAGGGTTCTCTAAGTAAGCCCAGTTCAGAAGGAAGTCTTGTTGATTTAGTCATTAGGAAAACCTGAAGGTGGGTCTCCCTGTCCTTCCTATATTGAAAGCTTCAAGACTTGCAAATCTATTTGGAATGTGCAATTCTCCCAGGCAATTCAGGCATTTTGAGTATCTGTTCAAAGCTGGGATAGCTCCCTTGCATGAGAAGTAGAATTTGAATCCAGGAGAACCAAAAAACAGCATACCAGATGAATAAAAGTTCTAACAACTAAAGGTTGCAACAGGCAACCAAAAAATAAAATTACTAAAACTATACTATAAAACTAACTGTAAAAACTATTAGCTAAACAGTGGGTCTCAAACTTTTGTACTGGTGACCCCTTTCACATAGAAAACCTCTGAGTGCGACGCCTCCTTATAAATTAAAAACACTTTTAATATATTTAACACCATTATAAATGCTGGAGGCAAAGCGGGGTTTGGGGTGGAGGCTGACAGCTCGCGACCCCCCATGTAAGAACCTTGTGACCCCCTGAGGGGTCCCAACCCCCAGTTTGAGAACCCCTGAGCTAAAGTCATTCAGAGGGCTTGGTGGTCTCTCAGATCATCAGGCTCCCTCTCTAGGCTTTGAGGCAATGAGAGGAACTGAACTGCTAGAGGCACACCTCATCCTTGTATGCCCTCAGAGTTGAACACGAGAACTGAAGAGCACATGCATACCCGATGGGTACTGCTAGCATATGTGACGCACGTCAATCTGACCTCTGGCATATGCGACATATGTGCCAGATCAGTGGAATTTGCATGTGGACAATCACTCGAAGGAGAAAAATGTCAAAAAGGTCTCTGAAACTAGAGTCGTAAGAGTATTTTTCAGGAAATGTATCAATTTTATCCATAAATAGCTATATGTTATCTATTCATTGTTAAGAATAAAATTATTTTCCTTCTAGAAGATCATTAAAAATTACATCCAAACCTTTCGAGAGAGTACAACAGAAACTATTTTCCATTATACATTGCTGCATTAATGCTTTAAATAAAATCCTCAACTTACCTCTTCATGCTCACCCATGATGTATCAAAAATCCCCATCAGTCGTAAAACACCCTCTAGTATATCTCTTATTATGTCAGGTGGCATTCGTAGTGACCGGATTTCTGACAAAGACTCTGGCTTTATATTTCCAACTGCTAATTTAGCTTCATTAACCAGTGGCTACAAAAAAAAAAAAAAAAATTACCTTTTCTGTAAATGGTGTTCTTCGAGATGTTTTGCTCATGTCTATTCCACAATAGGTGTGTGTGCTCGCCATGTGCACTGGTGCCAGAAGGACCCCTGGAGTGGCGCCTGCCTGGTGCAGTATAAGGGGAGCTGTGCGCTCCCCCCATCCTCAGTTCCTTCTTGCCAGACAACTCTGACAGAGGGGAAGGAGGGTGGGATGTGGAATAGACATGAGCAACACATCTCGAAGAACACCAGTTACGGAAAAGGTAACTGTTTTTTCTTCTTCGAGTGACTGCTCATGTATATTCCACAATAGGTGATTCCAATATATCTGTTGGAGGTGGGTAGGAGTTCACAAGTTCCCAGGACGGAGGACAGCCCTGCCGAACCCGGCGTCATCCCTGGTTTGGGAGACGATCGCAGAGTGCGAGGTGAATGTGTGAACCGACGACCACGTGGCGGCCCTACAAATGTCCTGGATGGGGACGTGGGCCCCGAAGGCAGCCGACGAGGCCTGTGCCCGGGTCGAGTGTGCCCTCACAATGGGTGGCGGCGGAACACCCGCCAGCTCATAATAGGAACGCATTGAAAAAGTGATCCAATTGGAAAGCCCCTGAGTGGAAATCAGCTTGCCCCTCGCGTGCTCAGCCGAGGCAACAAATAGTTGCAAGGACTTATTGAACGGCTTAGTCCGCTCAAGGTAGAAAGCCAGAGCCTGCCGCACATCGAGCGTGTGGAGGTGGCATTCCTCACTGGATGCGTGAGGCTTAGGGCAGAGGACCAGTAGAAAAATGTCCTGACCCATGTGGTAGGCGGAGACCACCTTCGGGAGGAAAGCGGGGTGTGGGCGGAGCTGGACCTTGTCCTTATGAAAGACCATGTACGGCAGTTCGGAGGTCAGGGCCCTGAGCTCCGAGACTTGCCTGGCCGACGTGATAGCAACCAGGAAGTCCACCTTCCACGAGAGGTGAGACCAGGAGCACGTAGCCAGTGGTTCAAACGGGGGCCCCGTGAGACGAGCCAACACCAGGTTTAGGGCCCACTGTGGAACCAGGGGTCTAGAATACAGGAAAAGACGGTCTAGACCCTTAAGGAACCGGCCAGTCATAGCATGGGACAACACCGTGTGCCCTTGCTCCGGCAGATGGAAGGCCGATATGGCTGCCAGGTGCACCTTGATGGACGAGGGTGCCAGGCCCTGGGCCCTCACGTGGAGGAGGTAATCAAGGATAAGATGGATCGGGGCGGTCACCGGGGAGACACCCTGCTCTGCCGCCCACCTAGAAAACCGGGACCACTTCGCCAAATAAGCGTGGCGAGTGGAGGGCCATCTACTTTCAAGGAGGACGCGCTGAACTTGTTCTGAGCACGTTCTTTCCTCTCCACCTAACCATTGAGCAGCCACGCCGTAAGGTGAAGAGCCGCTAGGTTGGGATGGAGGAGGCGGCCCTGGTCCTGTGAGAGCAGGTCCGGGCGGAGTGGCAACGGCAGAGCTATTGCCAGGCCCGTGAGGGTCCCATACCAATACTGCCTGGGCCACGCTGGGGCAATCAGGAGGACTCGGGCCTTGTCTGACTTTATCTTCTCCAGGACCCTGCTGATTAGAGGGAACGGGGGGAAGGCGTAGAGACCAGGACAGGAGAAAGGCATTGGAGATAGCGCCCCTCCCCAGGCCCCCCCGGAGCAGAACCGGGGGCATCGCTGGTTCTGCCGAGTTGCGAATAGGTCCACCTGGGGAGTTCCCCACCTTCGGAAGAGCCGATGGGCCACTTCCAGGTGGAGGGACCACTCATGTTGCGAGGAGAAGTCCCTGCTCAAGCGATCCGCCCTCTCGTTGCGGGCGCCCAGTAAGTGGAAGGCCTTCAGGTGGATGTCGTGGGCTATACAGAAGTCCCACAGCCTGAGGGCTTCGAGGCAGAGGGCAGAGGAGCGGGCCCCGCCTTGCCTGTTGATATAGAACATCGAGGCCGTGTTGTCCGTGAGGACCCTGACTACCTTGCCCTCCAGATGCGAGTGGAAGGCCATACAGGCCTGTCGCACCACTCTGAGCTCCTTGACATTTATGTGTATGGTCAGATCCTGAGCCGACAACAGGCCTTGGGTCTGAAAGCTCCCCACATGGGCCCCCCAACCCAGGTCTGACGCATCGGACACCAGCTCCAGCGACGGGGCCCTCTCCCTGAACGGGACCCTTTGGAGCATGCTGTTCGGGGTGGACCACCATCGCAGGGAGGTAATCACAGCGTCCATCCTGTCCGTGGCCTGGAAGAAATTCTAGGCCAACCAGAGCTGGAGGGACCTCATCCTGAGTCTGGCGTGACAGACTACGTACGTGCACGCCGACATATGACCCAGGAGCTGCAGGCAAACCCTGGCTGTTGTCACCAGGAACCTTGTGACCAAGTCGATGAGACCTTTCAGGGTCTTGAACCTGTCTGGCGGGAGGGAGGCCCTGGCCGACACTGCGTCCAGGAGCGCTCCGATAAACTCTATGCATTGGACCTGGACTAATGTGGACTTGGTGTTGTTTACCAATAGGCCCAAGGAGGTGCACGTGGACAGGAGGAGCGACCACCTGCGACCGGGAGGTGCCCTTGACAAGCCAATCGACCAGATAGGGAAAAATCTGTATCCCCCATCATTTGAGGTAGGCCGCTATTACCGACATGCATTTTGTAAACACTCTGGGGGCAGTGGACAGCCCAAACAGGAGGACCGTAAATTGGTAATGATTCTGTCCCACCACAAAACGGAGGAAGCACCTGTGCCCCTCGAATATGTGGATGTGGAAGTACGCGTCCTGTAGATCGAGGGCAGCGTGCCAGTCCCCAGGATCCAGGGAGGGGATGACGGAGGCCAGGGAGACCATGCGGAACTTGAGCTTCACCATGTGCTGGTTCAGACCCCATAGGTCCAGTATGGGCCTGAGACCCCCCTTTGGCCTTCGGGATAAGGAAATAACAGGAGTAGTACTCCTTGCCCATGAATTCCTCAGGCACCACCTCTATCGCTCCTAGTCCTAGGAGCCGCCCCACCTCCTGCTCGAGCAGGAGGGACGGGGGCGGCGGGTGGTTGCGCGGGGAGGAGGTAAACTGGAGGGTGTAACCCCAGGAGATGGTGTTGAGGACCCATCGGTCCGAAGTGAGCCAAGACCATTCCGGAAGGAAAGCACACAACCGGTTGGAGAAGGGAAGCTTTATTGGGGTTGGATCCCTGATGAGAACTGGCGTGTTGCCCCCGGGCGCCCCATCAAAATCACCTTTTCCCCGCCTGCTTGCCTTTGGAGGGTCCAGGCTAGGGGGCAGGCCGAGACTGCCTGTGAGGGCGTCTCTTATAGTCCTGTTGCTTCTTATGGGCGGCCTCGTACTTCGGGAGGGCGGCTGGCGTCGGAGTCTGCTGCGGCTTGAACTTAGGTTTTGCCGGAGCCGGGACATAGAGACCGAGGGTCTGGAGGGTCGTGCGGGAGTCCTTCATGCCATGCAGCCTTGTATCTGTTTCCTCTGCGAACAGAAACGGGAGATCCTGCATGGAAGATTGCGCCTCGCTGGAGAGCCCGGAGAGCAGGAGCCATGATGCCCATCTCATGGACACCACGGAGGCCATTGAACATGCGGCCGTGTCCACAGCATCCGAGGCAGCCTGCAGGGAAGCCCGAGCTGCCGTTGCCCCTTCCTCCACCAGCGCCCTGAACTCCTTATCGCACTCCTGGAGGGAGACCTCAAATTTAGGCAGGGAGCCCCACAGATTAAATTCGTACCGACCCAAGAGGGCCTGATGGTTTGCCACTCGTAACTGGAAGCTCGAAGATGAATAATTTTTTCTTCCAAAAGAGTCCAGTTTCTGAGAGTCTTTGTTCTTTGGGATTGGGGCTGGCTTACCCTGTCGTTCCCTGTGGTTGACCGACTCGATCACCAGGGAGTTGGGCGGGTATATAGGTACTCATGCCCTTCAGTGGGTACAAAGTACTTGCGTTCTGCCTTTTTTGATAGAGGGGCCAACGAGGCCGGTGTTTGCCACAGGGCATTTGAAATTTTAGCCACCACTTCATGGGGCAGCAAGACCACCGTACCCGGTGCCGATGGGGACAACACGTTGAACAGGGAGTCCGAGGGCTCCTCCATCTCCTCTGCCTGGAGGTGGAGGCTTGCTGCCACCCTCTTTAAGAGCTCTTGGTGGGCCCTGAAGTCCTCCTGCGGGATGGAGGGAGGTGGGGCCACAATCGCCTCCTCCGGGTGGGGCAAAGAGACAAGTGCAGTGCTTTGGGTGTCAGCCGGCACCGGAGGATCCGGACTCCGGGTGTGGTACTGAGGACGAGTGTCCCACCGACTCCTTTGTCAGGGGTCTGGAGAGGGAGGCCGACAGTGCTTCCGAAGCTCCGGCCACCAAGCGAGCTCTCATCGGGGGCTGCGCTGGAGGCCACGGTGCCCACTGGTACCACTGGGCCGGCCACGATGCTCGGTGCCACTGCACCTGCTGTGGAACCAGCGGGGCCGGCTGCCCACTGCTATCTCTCGACTGGGAGGAGCGGTGGTGCCGGCATCTGCGACGGTCACGGGACCGCAATCTCAACGTGGAGGACCGGTACTGATGGTAATAGCAGCACCGCGAATGGCCTCGATGGGCGGACACGCAACGACGAGGCGACGGCGATCAACGCCTGGGGCTGCGGTGCCTTGGCGGAGACTTGGAACAAGAGCCCAAGTGGGAACGGCATCAACGACTGTGCCATGACCGACTGCGGTACCCTCTCTGGAATGAGGACCGACGACAACGTCCACCGCGGTCCCGTCGATGTCCGCTCTCTGAGTAGGACCCGTGCCATGAGTCCTGGCCGGACGGAACCCAGCCCAAGAGTCTGATCGGCGTTGAGGGCGATCCACGTGGACTCTGCCCCGAGCAAATGCTGGGCGGTGATCGGCATCGGGAACGTTCCCTCGACCAAGACCAGTACCGAGCCGGGGGCGACTGTGGAGATCCCAGCAGAGGCTTGCCTCTAGAGCATGGGGCCGGCATAGGCAGCGCTCTGGGCACCGGCATGGACAAGACGTGGTGGGCCTCCTGGAGGGCTTTAGGCGTGGACAGCATCCGGACATCCGGAGAGGCCTGTTCTGAAGGGGCCGGGCTACTCCGCTCTACGTGAGTCGGAGGCCTAGGGCCCAGTGGGGATCGAGGATTGCCTGACATGGGCCTAGCCTCTGTCCCAGACTTCCCTCAGTGCTGCTGCGAAGAGGGAGTCTTCTTGGCCCTCTTGGTGTGCCCCGTGGACGGGGAGCGGTGCCGACTGGTCGATGGCACTGGAGGATCGCCACGTACCATCACCGCGGTGCCCGGTACCGGCTCGGAGCAGCGTGCCGGGGTCGGGGTCAGCGCCGACTCCATCAGAATGGCTCGGAGCCTATTGTCCCTTTCTCTTTTGGTCCAAGGCTTAAACGATTTGCAAATCTTGCACCTCTCGCTGATATGGGTTTCTCCCAAGCAGCGCAAACAGTCGCTTCTTGGCACAGAACACCAACAAGAACCGCACGACTTAAATCCCGGGGCTCGGGGCATGCCCCGGCCCGGGCTCACTGACTAACTAAACTAACTACACTAACTAACTAGAGGTACTAAACAAATGAACAGTTCTGGGGACGAGCTACAGCAAAGCTGGAGCAGAGCAGTTCGGACACACCTTCACTGGCGGCAAGAAGGAACTGAGGGTGGGGGGAGCGCGCAGCTCCCCTTATACTGCGCCAGGCAGGCGCCACTCCAGGGGTTGCGGGGGCGCTCCCCCTACGGGTACTGCTAGGGGAAAAACTTCTGGCACCGGTGCACGTGGCGAGCACGCACACCTATTGTGGAATACACATTAGCAATCACTCGAAGAATAACTGTTTTATAAACAGGAGACAACAGAACATTTATGTCCTCTCAGTTTTCACAGAACCTGGCTTTATGTTTCACCTTTAGAATTTTATTTTCCTCATTACATCCAACTTATCTTTTAAATTTGTATTAACTTCTCAAAGTTTAATTTAAAACAGGTGAAGTACGCAGGTATTTACCTATGGCAAGAATTTATTTTCAGGTTACACTGTACATTATAATCCTGACATTCTCTTAATTTTTATTCAGCACAATCATCCAAAAATATTGTACAGCTATTAAAACTGAAACATTTTACTCATATTTTTTATTCCTTTTGCTGTTGGATGCTTCAGATTTATAAAGAATACATAATAAATCTTATTAAGGAAGATCTATACACCATGGGTCAAATTAAGCCTGTCTTTGTGTAGGTATATGGGAGTGATGGGCCACAAAAAGCCTTCTCTTCATACTGCAGCCGAGGGTAAGTACCAGCCACAATTGCAGCCCCCATGCACAGAGCCATAAAGGGAGCAATAAATACTTCTCCAAACCCACTTAAAGCAGTAGGTTAGTACAAGGGCAGCAACTGAGGGCATGCTTTGGCCTGAGAAATCTTCATTGTGATAGACAGAAAATAAAACAGCTTGAGTCCCAAATCCCAGACTGATTGTCAGAGCTGGCAATTAGAGTACCCTGAACATATTTTTTAATATAAATCATTGAGAGAAAATAAATAAGAAAGCCCATGGTGATTTTTTTTTCCAAATCTTGCAGATCAAACTGCAAGTCAAATAAGATCAGTTTTATCTATTCATTTTCCTTATCAGTTCTCACCTGAACCTCTTTTAGTTCATCTTCAATTTTCCTTTTTCTTTCTTCAATTTTTACAACTTCTTCTGCTATCTTGTGTTTAATTTTTTCCATCTCTGTCTTTTGCTCACTGGCATCCTGTTAGAAGAGAAATTATTCATGAGGGAACCCACTTTATTTTCCAAACTTAATTATGTGGTATTATCATACTTTTGATTCTCACGTTTCTTTAAATCTTCATTTTAATTTTAAAATACATTTTAATTGGTATAGTATTGTTCATACTAAAGTACTAAAAAAGACTTGACACTGAATTACTGTTTATAGCCGTGATTCAGGAAGGCACTTAAGCATGTTTAACTTTAAACATGTTTAAGTATCATTGACCTCAATGGGACTTAAGCATGAACTTAACTGCTTTCCTGAAAATAGGAACACTTGCTGGAATTGGAGCCTTTGTAAGCTAATACAAATACTTCTTCAACAGGCTGGTAAGGAAAAAAGAGAGAGATTATTATTGTTATGTTTATTTTAAAACATTTGAGAAGCGCTCAGATACTATGGTTGTGGAGGACATATAAATAAATAGATATGACTAAATTAAGGAAGTGTATATTCTAACCTGGACATCATGTTCAATTTGGACCTGTCTCTAGCTCCTCACATCCAGGCTATGTCTAAATCTTGCCAATTCTTTCTGCATAAAATCTCTAGGATAAGGCCTTTCCCATCCATCCAAAGAACTAAAACTCTCATCCATGCTCTCATCATCTTGCATCTCAATTACTGCAACATCCTTTTCTCTAGCCTTGACAAATTCAATCTTGCCCTGCTCATGTTCATTCAGAATGTTGCTGCAAAGATGATTTTCATAATCTGCTGCTTTGACCACACCACTTCTGTCTTTGCATCCCTCCACTGGCTCTGACTTCTCTATCAAATCAAACATAAACTGCTTGTCTTCACTTTCAAAGTCCACCATGACACATCTCCACCCTACCAGTCATCTTCCATTCACAATTGAGATGTTGATTCCCGCCTCCAATCAGTCCATGATGCCAGCCTCTTTCACCCACTTGTTCAATTTCAAACAAGCACCTTTGTGTTTTCTCCCATACTGCCCCCCGTGCTTGGGTGGAGCTTCCCATAAACATCTGCAAATCTACCTCATTATCTTCCTTCAAATCCCTCCTTAAAACTTTTATTTTCTATGATGTCTATTAAAAATATTTACAATGGTTAGATAGCTTGTGCTGTGACCACTGCTTAACATGCTGACCAATACTGCCTCACTGTTTCCTTGAATTCCCTCGACTGTCTATTGATATCCACCTGTTGTCTTTCATCTCATGCTTAGACTATAAACTCTTTGGGACACTGACTGTCTTTTTGTTCTGTGTTAGTGCAGAGCCTAGAACAATGGGGTCCTGATGCATGAGTAGGGCTCCTAGGCATTACAGTAATACTACTACTACTCAATAATAATAACAACAAACAACAACAACATAGCCTAGAGATATTGAGCACACACAACTGTCATTGAAGTTAATGGGAGCTGACAGTGCTTAGCACCTTTGAAAATCAGGCCAATAATGTATAATACATGCACCCCACAAGTAGCAACAATAAATGTGATAGCATGGGTTAATATGCAGGCCACATTTTGGGGTGGAAGACTGAGCATGGAGAACAGGACATAGGTCAAGAAAAGGAAAGGGGAACAAGTAGTGATCTGAAAGAGTTAGGGTAAATTGAACATAAAGAAACTGTTCAAAATTCTGGGAACTCCACGGAAGAATAATCTACCCTATGCTGCACAGAGAAAGAGGTGGAAAGCCAAAGAGTGTGGACACCCAACTAGGGAACAAGTAGTGAAGGATACATCCACAAAGGAAGAGATCACTTTGATGAGACAGAGGTAAACAAGGAGGCATAAGAAATGAAAGGTCAGAGGTTCATGTGGATTGTGAACACAGATGTTTATATCTCCAGTTATGATGATGATTGAAAAGACAAATTCATGAGCATTAAGTGAAGCAAAGTTGATATATGAAGTGACAGGATACGATTCCAAGAAGTGAGGCAGTTGTACTCTGAGCTGAAGTGATAGCAGAAAACAGTGGCTGTGTATAAGCAGCAGAAATGAAGGATGAGATTTGTCCATTATAGCATTTAACCTGAAAGCATTTACAGATAGGTCACTACATTATAATGATATAGCATTAAGTCATCCAAGACTAGGTCAGGCATTTTATGCAATGCAAATGTGAATATATCACAAGTAATTAAAAAAAGAAGTCATAACCTCAGTCGCACGTCAAAATCACTGTTCAGAGAGAACATCATTGGCATCTTGTGAGCATACATTAGAGCCCTCTACACCAACTAAACTGGTTCCTTTTCAAGTTTTTCTTTAAATATCAGAGGGACTTAATGCTTCTGTAGTGCTTCTTACAGGATGTTAACCTCAGAACTGTCAGTCCTGTTAGCACACCTTTGATACTACTGAGCATACCATGTTTCACTGCTTTTGTTCCAACTCCTATTTTAGCCTTACACAGTAATACCAAACATCATTCTGGGATGTATTAGCAGGAGTGTTGTAAACAAGACACAAGAAGTAATTCTTTTGCTTACTCCATGCTGATTAGGCCTCAACTGGAGAATTGTGTCCAGTTCTGGGTGCCACATTTCAGGAAAGAGGTGGACAAACTGGAGAAAGTCCAGAGAAGAGCAACAAAAATGATTAAAGATCTAGAAAACATGATCTCTGAGGGAAGATTGAAAAAATTGGGTTTGATTAGTCTGGAGAAGAGAAGACTGTGGGGGGGGGGGGGGGGGCATGATAAAAGTTTTCAAGTACATAAAGGTTGTTACAAGGAGGGGTGAGAAAAATCTGAGGATAGGACCAGTAGCAATGGGCTTAAATTGCAGCAAGGGCAGTTTAGGCTGGACATTAGGAAAAACTTCCTGTAAGGGTAGTTAAGCACTGGAATAAATTGCATAGGGAGGTTGTGGATTCTCCATCATTGAACATTTTTGAGATCAGGTTAGACAAATACTTGTCAGGGATGGTGTGACGTTGCAGTCTATATGATTTTATAAAAAATTGATAATGAGTGAATACAATGTAACTGGAATATGCTTCATGCAAAAGGTCTCTTGTAAGGTATCATTACAAAGCTTATAATCTACTGAGCGTGGTCATCCTATTTGTATAAAGGTATCACTCTTGTATCTGAAACTAGAAATATGAAATATAACTCTGAGGGCCTATTGTAATTATGCAAAGTGTGGGCCATTAATGGTGGTTTGGAATCTTAATGGCTCCCATCAACCAGGAAAATTGACTGGATTGTTCTGTTTGCAGGCAAGCCTTCCTGTGAGACAGGCTGGGAGGAATGAAGGCTTGGGGTCTTACAGTGACATGTGATCATGTCACATGAACTGGAATCCATCTTTAACCTGATGCTTTTCCAGTGGGGGGGGGTGGAAACCCAGAGGGACAAAGGATTCCCGCCTTATGCAAAAGATATATAAAGGGGTGGAACAGAACAAAGAGGAGAGGAGGCATCATGAAGAATCCCCTAGCTACCACCTGAGCTGGAACAAGAGCTGTACCAGGGGAAAGTATTGTGCCCAGACCTGAAAGGTGTCCAGTCTGAGAAAAAACTTACTGAAGCATCTCTAAGGGTGAGATTATCTGTATTCAGTTTGATTAGACATAGATTTGCGCATTTTATTTTATTTTGGTTGGTGACTTACTTCGTTCTATCTGTTACTACTTGGAACCACTTAAATCCTACTTTCTGTATTTAATAAAATCACTTTTTACTTATTGATTAACTCAGAATATGTATTAATACCTGGGGGAGCAAACAACTGTGCATATCTCTCTATCAGTGTTATAGAGGGCGAACAATTTATGAGTTTACCCTGTATAAGCTTTATACAGGGTAAAACAGATTTATCTGGGTTTAGACCCCCATTGGGAGTTGGACATCTGAGTGTTAAAGACAAGCACACTTCTGTTAGCTGCTTTCAGGTAAACCTGCAGCTTTTGGGGCAAGTAATTCAGACCCTGGGTCTTTGTTGGAGCAGACGGGAGTGTCTGGCTCAGCAAGACAGGGTGCTGGGGTCCCGAGCTGGCAGGGAAGGCAGGGGTAGAAGTAGTCTTGGCACATCGGGTGGCAGCTCCCAAAGGGGTTTCTGTGATCCAACCCGTCACAGATGGTCTAGATAATATTTACTCCTGCCTTGAGTGCAGGGGAGACTGGACTAGAAGCCCTCGCGAGGTCCCTGCCAGTCCTATGATTCTATGCCCTACAAGCATACAAGGGGATTTATGGATAGGGTAACAGCCAAGGACTTTCAAATCTCTTCTGGCTTTCAACATCTTCCAGCTGCCCTGGGGAATACTGGGTAAAAATTACCTTTGCTACAGGGAGCCAACACACCTAGGTAATCCATCATCCTGGCTAACATTCAAGTACATCTACACCAAATAGATACAGAATACTTAAAAGACTTGATAAAAATTCCCTCAAATCTTCATGGTTTCACAGATTCTATAGGATAAACATAATGTATGTAGCTGTATGACACCGCAAGCCAAATATTTTGAGGCTGCAGCCACCTGATCTGCTATACATAGGAAATCTGTTCTCTTAGACTTCATTTACAGTTGGAAGTGTTATTTGTGCTTGATCTGCTCTCATTGAAATCAATGACAAAACTCCCTCTGATGCCTCTCAGAGTAGGATCACCCCATTATGGCTTACCTTCTGTTTATGATCTTCAGAATCACATGTATATCAAATACTAATATCCACTTTCCACAGAAATTGGAAACCTTGCATTTAACTAGGGAAGTGTCACTAAAGAAAATGGCTTCTCAAAAAAAAAAAAAGGGAGAGAGAGACTACCTCAGAGCCAAGGGCTAGTGGTTCAAAGAGTGGTCTAAAGAAATAAGGTTGTCTACTTAAAATCAGAAATATCAGGAAAAAAACGGTTACTCACCTTTGTAACTGTTGTTCTTCGAGATGTGTTGCTCATATCCATTCCAATTAGGTGTGCGCGCGCTGCGTGCACGATCGTCGGAGAAATTTTCTACCCTAGCAACACCCGGTGAGTCGGCTGTGGAGCCCCCTGGAGTGGCGCCTTCATGGCGCTGGATATATACCCCAGCCGACCCAGCGCCCCCTCAGTTCCTTCTTGCCGGCTACTCCGACAGTGGGGAAGGGGGGCGGGTTTGGAATGGATATGAGCAACACATCTCGAAGAACAACAGTTACAAAGGTGAGTAACCGTTTTTTCTTCTTCGAGTGCTTGCTCATATTGATTCCAATTAGGTGACTACCAAGCCTTACCTGGGCGGTGGGGTCGGAGTGAGACATCACTGTGTACAAAACCGCTGATCCGAATGCAGCATCGTCTCTGGACTGCTGTACAAGCGCATAGTGAGCGGCGAAGGTGTGGACCGATGACCAAACTGCAGCTCTACAAATGTCCTGGATCGGGACTTGAGCCAGGAAGGCAGTCGAGGAGGCTTGGGCCCTCGTGGAGTGGGCGGTGAGGAGCGGCTTCGGGGCACCGGCCAGGTCGTAGCAAGCACGAATGCAGGACGTGATCCAAGAGGAGAGACGTTGCGAGGAGACCGGTAAGGCTTTCATCCGGTCGGCCACTGCAATGAAGAGTTGCGTCGTCTTTCTAAACGGTTTTGTACGCTCAATATAGAAAGCCAGGGCCCTGCGTACATCCAAGGAGTGCATGCGTTGGTCTTGACGGGTGGCGTGCGGCTTAGGATGGAAGACCGGGAGAAATATATCCTGGTTCACATGAAAAGCTGATACTACCTTGGGAAGAAAGGCAGGGTGGGGGCGAAGCTGCACCTTGTCTTTGTGGAAGACTGTGTACGGAGGCTCAGAGTGGGCGCCCTGAGTTCAGAAACACGCCTTGCTGAAGTGATAGCTACAAGGAAGGCTGTCTTCCAAGATAGGTAAAGGAGTGAGCAGGTAGCCAATGGCTCAAACGGGGGCCCTGTGAGCTTGGAGAGAACCAGGTTAAGATCCCACGCCGGAACGGGTTGGCGTTGCTGTGGGTATAGCCGGTCTAAGCCCTTGAGAAATCTGACGACCATCGGGTTAGAGAAGACCGAGGAAGCGTGTTCTCCTGGGTGGAACGCTGATATAGCAGCCAGGTGAACCCTGACTGAAGATATCGCCAAGCCCTGCTGTTTCAGGGATAGGAGATATTCGAGTAT
Source organism: Terrapene triunguis (assembly GCF_002925995.2). Taxonomy (NCBI): domain Eukaryota; kingdom Metazoa; phylum Chordata; order Testudines; family Emydidae; genus Terrapene; species Terrapene triunguis. Next base: position 216,263 of record NW_020664489.1, on the reverse strand, counting down.
AAGAGGAATAGATGCCTGCAAGGGGGGCGTGGCCCGCTGCTCGCACCAACAGGAGAACCGTTTCCACTTGGCTAAGTAAGTGGTCCTTGTAGAGGGCTTTCTACTTCCCAGCAGAATCTGTTGCACGGGATGTGAGCATCGTAGCTCTGTCCGATTCAGCCATGGAGCATCCACGCTGTAAGGTGGAGCGATTGCAGGTCGGGGTGACAGAGTCGGCCGTGGTCCTGAGAGATCAAGTCTGGGCACAAGGGAAGCGTGATCGGAGTTTGTACCGATAGCTCCAGAAGCGTGGTGTACCAGTGCTGTCTTGGCCAAGCTGGAGCGACTAGAATCATACGTGCCTTGTCTCCGCATAGCTTGAGCAGCACCCTGTGGACCAGTGGGAATGGAGGGAAAGCGTAGAACAGCTGGTCTCTCCATGATAGGAGGAAAGCGTCCGACAGGGAGCCCGGAGATCGTCCTTGGAGGGAGCAGAACATGTGGCACTTCCTGTTGGCTCGTGAGGCGAACAGGTCGACCTGGGGAAATCCCCACCTCTGGAAGATGGAATGGATGATATCCGGGCGAATCGACCACTCGTGCGTCTGGAAGGATCTGCTGAGACGGTCCGCTAGAGTGTTCTGGACTCCAGGGAGGAACGATGCCATGAGATGTATCGAGTGGGCAATGCAGAACTCCCACAGGCGAATGGCCTCTTGGCATAGGAGAGACGACCGGGCTCCTCCTTGCTTGTTGATGTAGAACATGGCCGTGGTGTTGTCTGTGAGGACTGACACGCAACGGCCATGTAGGAGACCGAGAAATGCCTGACATGCTAGGCGCACCACCATCAGCTCTCGAACATTGATGTGCAGAGCTAGTTGGGATGCGGTCCACAGGCCCTGGATATGGTGCTCCCCGAGGTGAGTGCCCCACCCTAGAGATGAAGGGTCCATGACCAGGTGCAGGGAGGGTTGTGGGGCGTGAAACGGCACTCCTGCGCAAAGCGCCTTGTGATCCAGCCACCAGGTGAGGGAGGTCAAGACCGAGGTCGGAACCGCGACCACCATGTTTAGGTTGTCCCGATAAGGACGGTACACCGACGATACCCAGGCCTGAAGTGGGCGAAGCAGAAGCCTGGCATGCCTGGTTACGTAAGTGCAAGAGGCCATGTGTCCCAACAGGCCGAGGCACGTCCTTACTGTGGTAATTGGGAAGACCTGGAGTCCGTGGATGATGTTTGCGATGGTGTGGAACCGAGTGTCTGGCAGAAGAGCTCGGGCGAGTCTAAAACTGCCCCGATAAACTCTATTCTCTGGGTTGGCTCCAGAGTGGACTTTTCTTTGTTGAGTAGAATACCTAACTCGTGGAATGTTTGTAGTATTATCTGGACGTGCGCCTGAACTTGCTCCCTGGTGCGGCCGCGCACCAGCCAGTTGTCTAGATACGGGAACACCTGTATCCTTTGTCGACGAAGGTATGCGGCCACGACAGCCATACATTTGGTGAACACTCTCGGAGCCACGGACAATCCGAAGGGAAGGACGGCAAATTGGTAGTGCACATTGTTTACCACAAATCGAAGGAAGCGCCTGTGAGGGGGGTAGATTGCTATATGAAAATATGCGTCCTTCATGTCGAGGGCGGCGTACCAGTCTCCAGGATCCAGAGAAGGGATGATGGTGCCCAAGGAGACCATGCGGAACTTCAACTTTATTATGAATTTGTTGAGTCCGCGTAAGTCTAAAATGGGTCGCAGACCCCCTTTTGCTTTGGGGATCAGGAAGTAGCGGGAGTAAAACCCCCTGCCCCTTAACTCTGGGGGAACCTCCTCTATGGCCCCCATAGAGAGGAGCCCAAAAACCTCCTGTGTAAGGAGATGCTTGTGAGAAGGGTCCCTGAAGAGGGATGGGGGGGGGGGCGAAGGGGGGGACAAAGAAAACTGGAGAGCG
>NW_020664489.1:193593-214232 GCF_002925995.2 Terrapene triunguis | reverse complement strand
GGGGGGGGGGGGGCGAAGGGGGGGACAAAGAAAACTGGAGAGCGTATCCCATCTCCACCGTGCGAAGGACCCAACGGTCCGAAGTTATAAGGGACCAAGCACAGTGGAAACGGGAGAGGCGATCCCAAAAGAAAGGAAATGGATCCTGGGTAGTGGCTGGTGTGCCATCCTCGGGCGCACCTTCAAAAGTTTTGCCTAGGTCCTGAAGGTGGCCTAGGAGAGCCTTGGTTCTGACCGGGTTGGGGGCCGGTCGACCTCCGTCTACCACCTCGTCCCTGCCTTCTGGGGAAGTCCTGTCTCAGACGAATAGGAGGAGGGTAGAACCTTTGTGGCTGGGGCCTAAAGGGCCTGCGCTGGGGTCCTGGGACATGCATCCCCAGGGAGCGCATGATGGTTCTGGAGTCCTTGAGGCTCTGCAACCGAGAGTCCGTCTTGTCCGAGAACAACCCCTGGCCCTCGAACGGCAGATCTTGCAGGGTCTGCTGCAGTTCTGGCGGTAACCCCGAAACCTGGAGCCAGGAGACGCGTTGCATGGCTATCCCAGACACTAGTGTCCCGGCGGCTGAGTCCACAATGTCCAAGGAGGCCTGCAGGGAGGTCCTAGCCACCTTTTTCCCTTCCTCCACAAGGGCCCTGAACTCCTCCCTCGAGTCCTGGGGGACCAACTCCTTAAATTTACCCATGGAATTCCATGAGTTGTAATTGTACCGACTCAGGAGCGCCTGTTGGTTTGCGGCCCTGAGCTGCAGACCCCCCGCTGCGTAAACCTTGCGTCCAAACAAATCGAAGCGTTTAGCGTCCTTCGATTTGGGCGCTGCTGGCCATGGCGCTCTCTGACGTTCACTGAGGAGACTACCAGTGAACACGGCGGAGGGTGTGTATAGAGGTACTCATGGTCTTTAGAGGGGACAAAGTACTTCCTCTCTACACCTCTGGCAGTGGGTGGGATGGAGGCCGGGGTTTGCCATATGGCATTAGCGTTAGCCTGGATCGTACGGATAATGGGCAACGCCACCCGGGATGGGGCATCAGCTGAAAGGATGCTCACCACCGGGTCCTCCACTATCTCCTCAGCCTGTAGGTCCATATTTCGTGCCACCCTACGCAACAAGTCTTGGTGGGCACGGAGGTCTATTGGAGGTGGACCTGAGGCTGTTGTACCCGCCACTGCCTCATCTGGGGAAGATGAGGAGGACGCCTCAGGGGGTAAAGAATCCATGTGCGGGTCCGGCTCCAAGGGTCCCTGATGTGCAGGATCCCCTGCACCGGGGTCTGGGGCCTGCGTGGGTGTCGGCACCAGAGCCTCCATGCCCCCTGGGGGAGGACGGGAGATGGTGGCCTCAGGAACCCTGGGCTCAGAGTGTGCCGAGCGAGAGGCCGCTGGTGGAGCCCCTTGAGCTTGGTGATACGCCCATGGGGTCCAGAAAGACCAATGTGCAGGGTCCTGTCTAGGGTCCTCTGCCCCCTCCTGCCAATGACCCAAGTCGTCTGCAGCCTGACCCTGAGCAGGGTACGCTGAACGGGAAGCCCCTTCCGACGAGCGAGACGCCGATCTTGAGGGCCAGGGCAGTGCCGAGCGTAGTTGCAGGGGCTCGTCCTGGTACCGTGCCGAGCGGTGCCGATCCACAGGCGAGCGGTCTCTGCGCGGTGCCGGTGAACGGTACCGGGATCGAGAACGGTGCCGATGGCCATGTCGGTACCGGGATCCGGATCTGGATCGTGAAGATGAAGACCGTCTGTAGACTCGGTGCCGGGAGCGGCCTCGCGAACGGGAGCGGCGCTCATACCGGTGCCGAGAAATGCGTCTGGACTCCGACCGGTACCGATGCTCAGGTCGGTGCCGAGAAGTAGACCGGTGCCAGGAGGAAGATCTGGGCCGCGAGTACGACCAGCGCCGAGATGAAGATCGGTGCCGGGACTGCGAGCGGCGTCGGGACCTGCTCCGAGACCGGGAGCAGTGCCGCGAGTCCACGCTCGGAGATGGCGGGCGTATCAGGGTAGGCTTGCCCCTGGATTGCACAGTACGAAAGGCATGCGGTGCCGCGGGTTGAGACGGCGCCGGCTCCGTGAGGGCGATGAGGTCTTTCGCCGTGGCAAACGTCTCCGGTGTAGAAGGGAGACAGGGCTCCACCACCGGACGAGGCGGTGAGCCAGTCCGCATCGGACTCAACGGCCCTACACCCGGTGCCGGAGTCAACAGTGCTGATGACACTTGCACCCTCTGGCGCTCCGAAGCCGGACGCGGCTCTACCACCGGTGCGGGGGGAGCCGGTGCCTGTTGGACGGCAGCATCCTGGGTCTTGCGGGTCCTTTTATGTCCCGGAGACAGGGACCCGCGCTGAGGGGCTTGCGGCGGACGCGGTGCCGAGGGAGGACGGTGCCGTGGGGCCTTATCCGCGTCTGCTCGCGGTGCAGTACCGGAGGGTGCCGCTGGGGCACTGCGCACCGAGGCGCTCGGTGCCGGAACTTGGCGCGCCAAAGGAGGATCTGGGCTAAGTGCCGCCTCCATAAGGAGCTGCTTAAGCCTAAAGTCCCGCTCCTTTTTGGTCCTTGGTCTGAAAGCCTTGCAGATCTTACACTTGTCCGTCTGGTGAGACTCCCCTAAGCACTTCAGACAAGAGTCGTGGGGGTCTCCCGTTGGCATAGGCTTAGCACAGGTCGCGCACGGCTTAAAGCCAGGAGCCTTGGGCATGAGCCCGGCTGTGCGCCAGGGGGGGAAAAGGGGGATAATAGCCCCCTTAACCCCCGCTAACTACTTACAACTATTTATAACTATTAACAAACAACTACTAATCTAAAGAACACAATTAACAACTATCTACAAGAACTAATGAGTAAAGCTAGGGAGAGTGGAGAACAGCTATGCCGCACTCCACAGTTCCAACGACCGTCACAGGCGGTAAGAAGGAACTGAGGGGGCGCTGGGTCGGCTGGGGTATATATCCAGCGCCATGAAGGCGCCACTCCAGGGGGCTCCACAGCCGACCCACCGGGTGTTGCTAGGGTAGAAAATTCTCCGACGATCGTGCACGCGGCGCGCGCACACCTAATTGGAATTGATATGAGCAAGCACTTGAAGAAGAACCCCTACTTTCAACTAGATGCAAAAATGCCACAGAAGAAATTTACAGAACTTGGCACTTAAAATACTATAGATAAAATAGTAGATCTGGTTGAATTTTTTTTTTAAATTTTAAATTTCATTCTCTGACCAACTCTATAAAGTAGAACAATTAGATACAGAAAGATCTGGAGGACTTTTCAGTCTGAACTGCAGTAGTAAGTACCAGTCAGCTGTTAAGTCCCCTATCCTGCTTGGTCGACCCACACATTGATTAAATAATTAAATTCCCTTATAAAAAATGTTCTGTCTCAGTGTCAACCTCCTCAAGTTTCAAAGGTTCATGTAACCTCCTAAGCCAACTGCTTTTAAATATTTTCAGGTTTTTCAGCCCTCAATATGCAACTCCAGGCATGGGAATCTGTGGAGACAATTTCACATAGAAAAAAAAAGGGGGGGGAAGGGGTTTTATTTTTTAAGATTCTATTGTGACAATCAACATTACCTGCATAGACACTGTAATTTCTTGGAGTGCAGCATCAGCTTCATCTTGCTTAGTTTTGAGTAATATGCTTTGTTCTCCAGCTTTTCTGTTCAGTTCATCTACTAGAGCTTTGGCTTCATTCAGCTTAGACACTCCTGCCTACAAATATTTAAAAAAAAAAACACGTTTTTAGCAACAATTAGTAAACAAAGATATCTTCATCAGAGAATTTGGTACAGACAACCTTGGAAGGATTAAAAAGTGACCTATTTTGGCACAGACAACCCTGGAAGGACTAAAAAGTGACCTATTTTGACACATGAGCTTTAGGGTAAAACACAGGCAGGAAAATGGACTGAAATTGGGACAAAACTTTTGGAAGGAAAGCCGGGTGACGCCTGAGCTGCACCTTATCCTTGAAGTAGACCGTGTATGAAGGGTCAGAGGCGAGGGCCTTGAGCTCCAAGACCCTCCTTGCCAAAGTAATGGCAACCAGAAAAGCAACCTTCCATGATAGATACAGGAGGGAGCAAGTTGCCAATGGTTCAAATGGAGGTCCCATCAGTTTGGAAAGAACCAGTTTGAGGTCCCATGCAGAGATCGGTTGCCGAACCTGTGGTTAGAGGCGCTCCAGACCGTTGAGGAAGCAGCCTACCATGGGGTTGGCAAAGATGGAGCGCCTGGCCGCTCCCGGGTGGAATGCAGAGATAGCTGCCAGGTGCACATTAATGGAAGAAGCAGCCAGGCCTTGCTGCTTGAGTTGCAACAGGTACTCCAGGATGACAGGAATGGGGTCCTGCAAAGGTGGAGTACAGCTGTGGGAGCACCAGATCACAAACCGCTTCCACTTTGCCAGATAGGTAACCCTGGTACCGAGCAGAACTTCTCTGAGCAACTCCAAGCGCATGAACTCCATGGGGTTTAGCCATGAAGCTTCAAGGCCGTGAGGTGGAGAGACTGACGTGGTCTTGGGTAATCAGGTCCTGAGCAGTAGTAGAGTGATTGGGGAGTCTACCAAGAGGTCCAAGAGCGTGGTGTTGACATGGCCATGCCGGAGCGACCAGGATGATCGCCGCCTTGTCCCTGCGGACTTTGAGCAGTACCTTGTGTACAAGAGGAAACGGTGGGAACATATACATGAAATGATCCGACCATGGGAGGAGGAAGGCGTCCACGAGGGAGCCCTGGCTATGGTTCCAGAAGGAACCTCGGGCACTTCCTGTTGCTCCGAGTATCGAAGATATCGATATGCGGAGTTCCCCACTCTGGAAGATGGTGAGGTTGTGGAATGATCTGCTGAGGTAGTCCACCAGCTCGTTCTGTGATCCTGGGAGATACATTGCCTCCAAATTCCCACAGCTGGAGGGCTTCCCAACAGAGGGGAGAGGAATGGGCGCCACCCTGCTTGTTTATGTAAAACATTGCAGTTGTGTTGTCCGTCATGACTCCCACACATTGACCCTGTGGGCCTGGAAGGTCTGGCACGCTAATCAAATCACTCTCAGCTCCTTGATGTTGATGTGGAGTGAGAGCTCGTCTTGAGACCAGAAGCCCTGTGTCTGAAGGTCTCCCAGATGTGCACCCCACCCCAGCGCCAATGCGTCTGTTACCAGGGATGGGGAGGGCTGAGGTCTGTGGAAGGGGATTCCCTTGCACACACCTTGTTGGTTAAGCCACCAGCCCAGGGACTGGAGGATGTGACCCAGAAGAGTGACCACAGAGTCTAGACTGTCGCATCCTGGGTGGTACGCTGATGCGAGCCAAATCTGGAGAGGTCTGAGATGCATCCTGGCATGCTGTACCACGTATGTAAAAGATGCCATGTGGCCCCGCAGGTCTAGAATGGGTCTGAGACCCCGTTTGGCTTTGGAGATTAGGAAATAAGAGTAGAATCACTTGCCCCTTAGCTCCTGAGGAACCTCCTCCACTGCCCCTGCAGCGAGGAGCGTTTGCACCTCCTGGATAAGGAGTTACTCATGAGAAGGGTCCCTGAAGAGGGATGGTGAAGGGGGGTGGGAGGGAGGAGAGAAGCAGAACTGGAGATAATAGCCCACTTCTATCATGCGAAGAACCCAGCTATCTGATGTTATTTGGGACCAAACATGGAAGAAGTGGGATAGATGGTTCAGAAAATAGGATTGAGGCACTCTTACTTCTGCGCTGCTGCTGTGGTGCGCTGCCTTCAGAGCTGGGCACCCGGCCAACAGCCACCGCTTTCCGGCCACCAGCTGTCACTCTCCAGCCACCCAGCTCTGAAGGGAGCGCAGAAGTAAGGGTGGCAATACCACGATCCCCCTAAAATAACCTTGTGATCCCCCTGCAACTCCCTTTTGGGTCAGGACCCCCAGTTTGAGAAACTCTGGTCTCCCCTGTGAAATCTGTGTAGTATAGGGTAAGAGCACATAAAAGACCAGCTTTCACAGTCCGTGACGCGTTTTTCATGACTGTGAATTCGGTAGGGCACTACTCATGATCAGGAAAGCTGTGCAAAGTAAACAAGTTGCCTTTCCAGTATGAAACATGCATGAACTGTCAATTATCCAGTTGGTCAGAAATTGACAGATTTGAAAAACCAAAGCCACTGTTAACAGCTACAGGTCATGAGTTTGTGACTGGTATATAGTACATCCAGTTAAGGTCAACAGGAAAAAAAGTTCAATTCACACCCACACCCCCACACACACTTAAAATCAAACAATCGCATTGTCTCTGACTCTACACCAAAATAAAAAGGAGTAATTATTGTCACTGGTTACTTTAACTATAGCTCTCCCTGCTACAGTCACGGTACCCATACCCATATGCAGTATGCATCTGTCAGAATAGAGCTTCTGCTTCCAGATCCTCTCCCACCCATACATGCATTAGCCAAAACTTTTCTAGCTAGAATGCTAACCCTATATATTAAAGTGCTGGGAAGTATGTTTTCCCTTCCAAAGGGCACATCTACTTTGCAGCAATTGGGAAAAACAGGAGTGGAATGAGGGAACCCCCCCTACATCGCTGGTAATTAGTATCAATGGTCAATGAGGGTCTGGCTGGATCTTGCCCGCATGCTCGGGGTTCTGCTGATCGCCATATTTGGGGTCGGGAAGGAATTTTCCTCCAGGGTAGATTGGCAGAGGCCCTGGAGGTTTTTCGCCTTCCTCCGCAGCATGGGGCAGGGGTCGCTTGCTGGAGAATTCTCTGCGACTTGAAGTCTTTAAATCACCATTTGGGGACTTCAACAGCTGAGTTAAGGGAGAGAATTATTCCGGGAGTGGGTGGATCAGCTTTTGTGGCCTGCATCATGCGGGAGGTCAGACTAGATGATCATAATGGTCCCTTCTGACCTTAAAGTCTATGAGTCTATGAGTCATTTGGGAGAGGAAAGTGGGGGTCACTGTACTAGGACTACCAGTGTCCCTCACCCAGGGCCGGCTCTAGGCACCAGCAAAACAAGCTGGTGCTTGGGGCGGCACATTTTTAGGGGCGGCATGGCCGGCGCCAGAATGCCGCCCCTAAAAATGTGCCCCGGCCGCCCTAGCTCACCTCCGCTGCTGCTGCCACGGCGCGCGAAACAGCTGATTCGCGCGCCGCTACTCGCCCTCCCTCCCAGGCTCTCAAGCCTGGGAGGGAGGGGGAGCAGCGGCGCGTGAATCAGCTGTTTCGCACGCCGCGGCGGCTCGGGGTCTCCCCCTCCCTCCCAGGCTCTCAAACCTGGGAGGGAGGGGGAGATCCCGAGTGGCCGCGGTGCGCGAAACGGCCGGGGGGCGGGGGCGGCCAAAATTGTTTTTGCCTTGGGCGGCAAAAATCCTAGAGCCGGCCCTGCCCTCACCTCAAACCAGAGAAGATGTTGTAGGAGAGCATGCACAAAGGGAGTGAAAGCTCGGGCTAACCAAGATAGCAGCAGCACATGCTGCCAATCACATATATGCAAGATACGATAACAAAGAGGTACAGCTCCTGTCACAGTATCAACTGTGAAAATCGATTCACAAATATGGAAATATTTTGCCAACTCATAAGTAGAAAATGTTATTAATTACATACCTGCAAATGGCTTTGCCTTTTTAACAACTCTGCTCTTTTGCTGCTATTGATGGCACTATACACACGCAGGAAAGTCATATATCTGCTTGGAGTTGCTCCATATGCTTTACATGACTCATGGATCACCAAAAAAGATTTCAAAAGATCAGAATCACCTATATAGCAAAATACATTATTTATGAAACAACTTTATCATTCCTACTGCATCCAGAATAATTTAGGATGAGCAATGTGATACACTTTTTAAATCATGAATGGAGGACATAGTACCTAAAAAGGCAGAGTTTTGCAGGATTCCATGGGAGAAACGAAGTAGCATTCCACTCTAAAGATTTGCCCTTCAGAAGGCAACATTCTGTTCTTGTTTTAAAGCGTTAAAAGTTTTATACTGAGTTGAAAAGGCATATGAGCATTGTCAGAATTAGTTCCACATCACTGAGGGCTTGTTCCTAAGAGGTGCTGAGTACCTTCATTTCCCACTGATGTCAACAGAACTTGAGGGTGCTCAGAACCTTGCAGAACCTAGGCTTGAGTGCTTTTGGTGTCACTGGTGCTGCATACAATACATATTTTTTCTGGACATTACAGATTCTACAGCTTGCTAAATGGAATTTTTGTAAATGAACTCAAGAAGACATGAAATAAGCTGTGCAACACTACAAATGAGAAAAAACACTAAGATATGTATATGTGAAGGAATGTCTGGAAGCAGCATCAAGGTAAACATATAAAGGTATCTAGAATTATGAGTCGTTGCATGGATCTTAACCCTGTAATCAGAGTATCACTTCAAAGGTTTGAGTATTTTTATATTAAAAAGTGAGGCAACATAAGAATTCTAGCAGGAAGCATTTAACATTTGGTTTTCTCCTTATCACTAGGATTTATGTATATAATCTTATTTAAATTTTGTTTTTATATAGTAATTTGAGAAAAAATCATTTTTCAAACCAGGATGAGTGCTGATTTTGTGATTTAGACTATTCTCGCTACAATTTTTTTTAATGGACAAATGTGCAGTTTTAGCACATAATCTGATCTAATCACTTAATAATTTCCTGTTCTGAAAACACACTGTATTATTTTTAACTATTACAGGCAGTTCTATATAATCTTTCTACTTCTTATATTATAACCCTGTTCCTCCTTTTCCTCTTCCTCTCAACTCTCTACTCTCTCTACTCTCAACTCTTTACCACCAGACTCTTTCCTCTTACTCCTCTATCTCATCCACTGTACACAACTTCAATTCTTATTTGTACAGCGGTGGCTTAAATTTACATCTTCACTCAATTCATTCCATTATGGCAAAGCTAACACCACTCATCTTTCTGATGTACAATCGTGGCTGTTCTACTAGCTCAACTAGCTTTACAAGCTCAACATACAAACTATTAGTTCTTATATTTCCCAAATCCTGTCCTCTTCCTGCCTTCTTCAGAGCTGTCTACAAAACCACCATCCTTCCCATCATCCAGGCTCCTCCCTTCTATTCTCACAAACCTGGTTGTCACTGCCATTCCTTTATCTACAACATATTTAAAATCTGATCCTTTCTCACTAAATGCCAATGTGACAGCTAAAGTGCATACTTCCTTCTCTCTGAACTCTCAATTTCCCATCTTAGCCCCATTCCAGTATATCTGGTAATGAAGCAGCTTAACTCACTTTCTGTTTTATGCTTCCACCATCTCACACTTCTTGAATTCCTCCACTATTTTCCCCTTTGTCCACCTAATCAAGTTTAAGATCTTCATCCTCACCTTCAAGGTTCTAAGAAACACCCATCCCACCCTACCTATGTCTCTGTTCATCTCATGTATCCCTCAACTCCTTGCACCACTTGTGATGTGTCACCATTCTCTTTGTTTCTTTCTCCAGCACCACTCCCACACTATATATTTGATGCCAATCCTGAAATTCATTGTGCAGGGGTGCTCTGCTCTGCCCTTGCGAAGCCTCACTGAAATGAATGAAGCTCTTCCACGGAACGGGAGTTTGCCTGTTCCTAGATCTATTTGCAGAATCTAGACCATTATTTGTGCCTTGTACAATGCTAAGCAAAGTAATTAACAAGACTAACTAACTAAATAAATAGACAAACGAATAATAATAAAATAATCATGTTAAAAACACAACTTTAATCAAATTCACCAAAATATTACCAGAATATTTTTTCTTAGGTTCTTTATGTGCTCTACCAGTCTTTTCTTGTTCATCCAAATCAGCAAATAACATTTCAGGTATCTAAAATAAAAAACATTTTTGTCAAAAAGTGCATACACTGAACTTTCAAGTAAAGATAAAAGCAAAGAAGCTATTAATAAAATGGCAACATCAGTTATAAATGTAAAAAGGATTTGAAAACAACAGCTTTGTTCAAGAGCCCTTTACTGAATAATGATAAATAATAAATAGTAATAATAAATGAATCTCAGTTGTTAGTACTGATGATTCCCTGTTCTCTCAAGCAGAACAATCTTTCACCAACTCTAAGGAAACAGCAGATAATATCACTGAGGAACTTTACAATTATATAAATACCAAGGAAGTATCAAGGTATACAGCCTTATTCTAAAATTCAACATGAATTCAGATGACCTAATAAAATGCCTTGTTTAAGGAGGCACCATGGGAATGAGCTTCCCTCATGCCGTGCAAACTTTCTTAACCTTGATCTACAGTAAGATTTTCAAGTCTTCTACACGGTCAGAGATGGCTGGTGGGCATGATAGTTTATCTCATGAATTTCACAATGGTAGACAATAAACACTATATGTACAGTATGTTTGGAAATATGACTACAGGACCAAATCCTGGGTCCTTATTCAATCCACACTCAAACAAATCCTACCGAGGTCACAAAAATATCCTAAAAAACATTTTTCCAACTTAGACAATTAACATTTCATCAAAAAATGCTGTTTCATTAAAGCCGAAACATTTTGCAGAGACATATGGATTGTGACAATGTTTTTGTCTGGAAAGTTTTTGAGGTCCAGGACCCTGATAATTTCTGATCCAGAAAGGAATGAAAAAGAGAGACACCTGAATCAAAAACTTGAGGTTTCTTTAATCTGAAAACAGCTGTTTGTCATCCTCTGGCAGCTCTACGTACAGTCCTATATATCTTTTTCAAAATGATGTCACTAACATTCTGCAATAGGGATAGCTTGATGCTGTAAGGTGCTCAGTTCCCTGGCCTCAATCCAGCAAAGCACTTAAGCATGTGCATAATCCCACTAAAATCAAAATTTAAATTCTGTGTTTCATCAAAGGAAGAGTGATCAGCCCATAGTGAGATACTAACATGTTACTGTTGGTGAATTATCAAATGATAATAATATTTAACTTTTCCAAAGCACTTTGTACTTTTAAAGCACTGTACAAATATTAATCTAAAAAAGCAAGATATGTCAGAGGTTCCTTAAACGCTTTAATTAAAACCAACTTTGCGTCTCTTTTTTAGAGCTGAGTAATTTGGAATTGAGTCATTTAACATGAACAGATGGCATTTTCCGAATGCAGCACTTTTGAATTACTGATAATCTAAACAAAGAAATCTTATTCAAACATGATGCAAGGGAAGTACATTGGACTGAAAAAATGTGATTGCTAGCTTTCCTTAGCTTTATAAAAAAACGGAATATTTGGCTAAGAGAAGATTACATCAGCATGACAGTTTGGTCTGATAAAGAAGCAAAAAATAACTTCATAGAACAGGAGGGAAAGCCGTACAATGACATTTACAAAATAAATGAATTCATGCTCACTTTTAAATTTTGTTTTGTTTGTCTCCTGTACCTACCTTTTTCATACTGCTTTCAGACCAGCTTTCCATCCACAACACCTGACATTTTTTATGCAGTGCTGGATTACTCTCACAATTTATTGTGAAATTTAAATTGGCAGAATCCATAATCAAGACAATGTGCAAGTTCTGCTGAATCCCTAAAGGAAATACAACATATTAAAAAATTAAGCCAATTGAATTCTAACTACCCAATGATAAATTTATTGCAGATCCAATACAGTATAATTTTTGACTGTCCTTCATACATTGTCTTACAGACCTATTTCCAGAAAGGGACAATAACAATCAAAATACATAAGGGATACAATTATCTTAAAATGTAACCAATTCTAAAACAAATCAGAAGTAATTTTAGTGCCCTGGAGTCTGCCTTCCAATTTCAGTGGTTTTTCAATCATGTTTTCCAATTGTATTTCCTTGTTTCTATGTGAAAGACCCACACAAACTAATAACTAAAGCCCCTATCTTGCAAACATTAACTTTATTACAACTACTCACTCATGTGTGGAAAGTTCTTCATGTGCATAAGTGTTTGTAAGATTGGAGTTAACTGACTGTAAAAGGGAAATACTGGAATGTGCTATCATATGCACAAAGTAAACAAGCTGAAAAAAGAGACAAACATTTTCTTTCCTGTAATCTCTTTCAGTTATAGGATTCTTAGATGTTATTTGAAACCATGAGTGTGAATGCAATTTTAGACAGAATGTGATTTTTACGTTGTGTTCCTTTAATTAAACCGAAGTATTGATTGTTCCTTACTGTTTTTTAAATAACCGCATGATTCAAAATGTACTTGAAAAGTACCACCCCTTTGCATATTTTATTATTTTACTCACTTTGATAGCCTTTAATCAATTACAAATTATGTAGTCCAATTCACTTACTGTATGTAAAATAGTTGAAGACTGATCCTGTAAATCCATCTTGGGAAGCTTGATCCTTCAGAGGAGACAGCAATGGTTCTAATTCTTCTATAGTGTACAGTCCAGGAACCTCACCTATGTCAGGAACAGATTCAATCAGCTTTAAAATGTGTAAAATGAACTAATCAAAATAAAATTGATAAAATACCTCTAAACATTTTGTTTGGTGAATTTGGGTGATACAGAATCTATCTACATATCAACATACTTATATGACCTTCCTTTTCAAAACAACAAAACCAATACTGTTCACAATCTCATTTTGGATGAAGCACCCAGTCTTGCTTGCATCACTGAGACATGATTCAGTGCCTCCTCCAATCCTATCCACAGATAGTCACTACAGTATATACCCTATACATCACAAGCCAAAACTGACTCCAGAATGCACCAGAAAATAGAAAGAGGAGGCAGAATACAAATCCTGTTCCCCTCCAACTTAGATACAGAAGACGGTCCACTTCAGAAACAAAAACATTTGAGTGCATACATATGATCTGTGAGCCAAAGGACAAGAGAAACTTAGGAATTCTAGTGGTATACAGGCCTCCAGATGGAAACCCTGTCACCTGGAGAAACTTAGAGCTATTGCCCTGCATGCTACAAGAATTAGACATTTCTTACCTGATGATTCTCTTTTTGTTAGCAGCTTCTCTCCTTCATCACAAATGGGTAATATCTCCACAAATGGATGGAATTAAGTGACAGTCTAAAGATGTTGCTGGAGGCCCCAGGAGAAAGCCCTGCGCTTCAACTCAGAGCAAGAGTTCTTCTCAACATGATGAAACACTCTAGCATACAGATTATTAGCATTAAAATTTTCTGGTCATTTGCCATACTACCAGGATGGGTTGAATAAGGAGAGAAGCTACTAGCAGAAAGAAAATTATCAGGTGAAAAATTTCTCATTCTGTTGCACAGCTTCTCTCCTCGTTCATAATGAATGGGAAGTTGTGAGAAGTGAGTCTCAGAATTCAGGGAGGAAGAGGATGGGAGGAAAATGCAGAATTGTAATTATTATTACAGTTGATAATATGTAGAAATGGACGTTCCACCTATATAAAGCAAAAGTTTTGTAATTTAAGGAATTATTTGGGAACCAACCCAATAGCACTTTTCCTACCAAAAGATGCATTTGCAGAGGAATTGGAATCTACTTTACAGATGTTCCTCAAATGAATAGGGCCCTAACAAATTCACAGTCCATTTTGGTCAATTTCACGGTCACAGGATTTTTTAAAATCATTAATTTCATTATTTCAGCTCTTTAAATCTGAAATGTCACAGTATTGTAATTGTAGGGATCCTGACCCAAAAAAGAATTGGGGGAACGGGGCATCACAAGGTTATTGTAGTGGGAGTTGCAGTACTGCTACCCTTACTTCTGCGCTGCTGGAGAGCGGCAGCTGCTGGCCAGGAGCCCCGCTCTGAAGGCAGAGCCGCCACCAGCATCAGCACAGAAATAAGGATGGCATGGTATGGTATTGCCACCCTTACTTCTGCGGTGCTGCCTGCAGAGCTGGGCCCTCAGTCAGCAGCCGCCACTGTCTGGCTGCCCAGCTCTGAAGGCAGGAGTGCAAAACTAAGGGTGGCATGGTATGGTACTGCCACCCTTACTTCTGTGCTGCTACTGCTGCGACTCTGCCTTCAGAGCTGAGCGACCAGCCAACAGCCGCCACTCTCCAGCTGCCCAGCTCTGAAGGTCGCAAAGTAGAGGTGGCAATACCTCGACCCCCCCTAAAATAACCTTGCGACTCCCGTGCAATACCCTTTTGGATCAGGACCCCCAATTTGAGAAATGCTGGGCTCCCCATGAAATCTGTATACTATAGGGTAAAAGCACACAAGAGACCAGAGCAGATTTCACAGGGGGAGACCAGATTTCACAGTCTGTGACATGTTTTTCATGGCCGTGAATTTGGTAGGACCCTACAAATGAAGCTCAGACCTTTTCTTTCTACAATGCCATTAAGTATGTTGTAGAGCAGAGGTTCTCAAACTGTGGTCCATGGATAGATAGTTCCCTCTAAGGTGCGTGCCTGGGCGGCCACACACGAGAGAATGAAGGCCACCCACCTAATTAGTGGAGCCACGCAGGCGTGGCTCCACTAATTAGGTGCCTGGACCCTGGAGAAGACACACATGTAAGGTGATGTGGTGCTCTTGGGAGAAATGGGGGTAGGTGGGAGGGGGCAGTGGGGTGAGAAGTGGGGATGGGGGAAATTTGGGATGTGCAGGGCTGCGGCGGCCAGAGAAAGAGGCGACTTTCCCCAGCTCCAGGACTGCAGCTGCTGGGAAGAGAGAGCCCTCCTTCCCAGCCCCAGCTTGGGGGCTGCTGCGGTGGAGGAGAGAGGGAGAGACACCCCTCCTTCCCAGCCCCAGTTCGGGGGCTGCCGCGGTGGGGGAGAGAGGGCACATCCAGTGCATTAGAAAGATAAGACTACTGATATTAAAATATGAGTTGTGTGCTTTTATTTGTAGAACAAAAAAAGTTAATTATTATTAAGGTTTATTTATATAGCACTTTTATCCAAAGCACTTTACAATAGTTAGCTAACAGTACAAACAACATTTGGAAAGATCATTAAGTGGTCCCCCAAGACCCTCAGCAATTTTCAAGTGGTCCACGAAAAAAAAAGTTTGAGAACCACTGTGTAGAGGGACCTTTGATTACCTCCAGGAATGGTTTCCCGGATGCTTAATATGGCAACTTCTGCAAGATTTTAACATCTTGCCTGCAGCAATTTTGAGGCCCTGGGCATTTTGGATGGATTTAGATGAATAGGGTACAACTGGCATGCATACTATGTATGTTTGAATGGAAAAATTCTTACTGATAATTTCCTTTCTGCTAGCCGCGTTTTCCACAATTCTGGATGTCTGGGCTGCTCTCCTCTCTCTGGAGCTCAAGGATGTGGATCAGCATTTTGTACATTAGACCAAGGAAGACAGTCAAATAGTAACGTCTCCACTTAATATCCGACTCATGAGCCACTCAGGGTGGGAAGAATTGTGATAGACGCTGCTAGCAGAAAGGAAATTATTGGTAAGAAATTTCCATTCTGCAGCCCAGCATCTCCCACAATTCTACACATCTTGGAAGTAGCAAGCCGTGAACAGGATGTAGGGAGGGATATGAAACAAAACTTTGGTAGGAAAGAACCCCTTCTCCCCCGTTTGGTCAACTCATTCAAGTATGTATTATTTCTGCCCACTGCCTGTGGCAACTTCCTGCCAAAGGAGGTCTCTGCAGAAGACAGGTCCAATTGTCGTGCTCAATGAAGGTGTTAGCTGTAGACCAAGCAGCTTGCTGCCATTCCAGTCTGACCCAGCGCACCGCCTTGGAGGCAGGCATAGTATTGCCGATGAACCCTTACTTGATTTTCCCTTGCCCAGGATGTCAACAAGTCCAAACTGCCAGTTAAGTTCTAAAGAGCACCTCCTTGTGGTGGGTCTCCTTTATTAATGGAGAAACCAAAATAGAATATAAACAAAACTTTCACCCCAACATTACAGCATGCCGACTAGGTCATTCCTAGTTCATGTCCCCTTCTGAATCCAGTGTTCACCTCTACTCAGGCTTTTTCTCCAAGGTTCTCTTAGTTCCAGTCTCTGCCCCTGATGTTATGCCTCTTGCCCCTACTGGAGTACTTCCTCCTCTGGAGTCTGAGGTCTGGAGAGGTCTCTCCACTGAAACTCTTCTCCAGGGGCAGAGGGTGATTCTTTGCAGGCTGGGCTTCTAGCCAGTATCTCAGGGACCTCTGACTGAGACCAGGTCCTCTTGAATGCCGGCTGGCTGCAGCCCACTATTTAGAAGGCTGCCCTCTCCAGGAGCTCCTCTTACAGGCTCTCAGTACTGGTAGGTACCCCAGAGACCTATCTTCTGGATTCCCTGTTCAGGCTCTGGTTTCGCTTGGGAGCTCCCCTCTACATGAGCCTCCTGTCTCCCTTTGGAGTTCCCTCTAAGGCCTTGTCTACACTACACAGTTTTGTCGACAAAAGTCACCTTTCATTGACAAAACAGTGGAGGTGTACATACTGAAATGCTCCTCCTGCCGATGTGACTCCCCTGTTTGCCAACATAATAAAACCACCTCGAAGAGCGGCATGGAGCTTTTTGCAACGCAGTTAGAGCGGTGCAGCGTCAGTGTAGACACTGCACTTGGTTATGTCGCCCTAAGCGGTCTCCAGTAGGTATCCCACAATGCCCATCCTGACTGCTCTGGTCAGCACTTTGAACTCCACTGCCCTGAAGGTACTCAGGTATGCGCTCCTCCCCCATTTAAAGGCACCAGAATTTTTGAAATTCCTCTTCCTGTTTGCTCGGTGTGCACAATTCACACAGCATCTTCCCAGCTGACCATGCCGACTTTCTGCAGCAGATGCTCTCCCGCATGGAGCACACTGGAGCTGTTGGATATGCTGAGTCAATGGGGAGAAGAGGCTGTGCAGTCTCAGCTTCACTCCAGCCATAGGATATCTATGGGCTGATTGCTAGTGGCATGCAGGAGAAGGGGCACGAGAGGGACATACAGCAGTGTCATGCCTAGATCAAGGAGCTGAGGCAGGTGTACCAGAAGACAAGGGAGGCCAACCGTTGCTCTGGTGCAGTGCCGAAGACATGCCATTTCTAAAAGGAGCTGCATGCCATCCTCAGCAACGACCCCACCTCCACTGCCAAGAGCCCCATGGATACTTCAGTCAGCAACTGAAGGCAGCAGCCAGCGGACTCAACCTCAGTGACGAAGTGGTGATGAGGAAGTGGATCTGGAGGACAATGTGGAACAAATGGCAGGGTCAACTGGTGGTGCGACGAGTCAGGACCTCTTTTCCACTCCGGACATGTCTAGCCAATCCCAGCACTCCAGCTCTGGTGCGCAGGATGCAGGAGAGGGAAACTCCAGTAAGTGCTCATTTTGCTTTGGTGAGTGGAGTTTGAGCTCTCATGTATTTTGTTATATGGTAGAGGAGAGATAATGGACAGAAATTAACATCAGAGCCTGTCCATTTACACTGTGGGTCCACGGCGGAAAAGTTTGTTAATGTTGGTGGGGATATCCCTGGAATCCTCTATAGTGTTCTCTAGGAAACTTTCCAGTAGGTATTCTGCAATCCTCTGCCGAAGGTTCCTTAGCAGAGCGTTCTTGTTTCTCCCCCGGCTGTAGGAAACTTTGCAGCGTCACCCGGCAATTATTTCTGCAGGGACCAGAGCAGCACACAGGCGAGCAGCATACGGAGCTGGTCTGAAGCCACATGAGTGCAGGAGATGCCCACTTGCATCCTAGGTTACCCTTAGAAGTGAGATATTGGGTTCAATTACCCTATCCTGTGGAAAAGGGTACCAATATTCACAATAGTCTCCCTAGCTGCTTGTAGTAACCCCCTTTGTGAACTACCCTTTGTCCCTTCTTGCCTATTGCCCTTGCCCCCCCCTCCTCCCCCACTGAACTCATCATATTTGGAACTCGCGCCAACCTGTGTGCTAGCCCAGGGACAGTGAGAAAGAGGTGTGTGTAATTTTTTGTGACTCACGGCTGTGAGTGCACTTACAATACTGTTTCTGTTCTTTGTTTCTTTGGTAAGGAGGATATGTTTTGTGAAGTGCTGCAGTGAACAAAGGCTGCACATAGAGAAACAAGAGCATGGAGGGAGACAATCAATGAAAGACTGAAACTGGATAGCCCGGAAAGGACTCAGGGGCAGGAGTGGATGATAAAGCTCCTCCAGGGCCAGACAGAGAGGATAAACTCCCTCATTACCCTGCAATCTGAGCATATCCATGCATGACTCCCCCTGCAGCCACTACAGAACACCAGTCCATGCCATCCTCAAACTCCTCCACCGAAGACCTCGCGTGTTCCCGGTCTCTCACAGTACCCCGCGCACTCCACGCCTAGGGACTGGTTTCCCAACAAAAGCTGGAGTTACAGCTGTGAGAGCCCTAAATGCGAAACTGTTCCTCATTGTCATGTCCCCAGTTTGACTAAAAAATTGTGTTTTGTCCTGTTATTAAAGCAACTTATGATTGTCAACATAAGTCAACTTAACTCTGTAGTGTAGACATGGCCTAACTAAGCTTGGGTAACCTTTATTAGGTCCAGGTACTTGTTGACTAATCAGCCAGCTGGGGCAGTCAATTACACCTCCATGAGGCATTCATAAGACAGTCACAGGCAGAGTGGCCCTAGCTCCCCATAAAGAGCAGCTGCCCAGTGACATGGCCACTTTGCAAATTTCCAAAGTGGATGCCCTTTCTCATTCCCCCCCATGAGGCTGCTAAGGATCTCATGGAGTGTGCCCTCTCGGACAGGAACTCTGATGATATGTAGGCTTCCACAATACATAGTCTAATCCATCTAGTGATGGAGGACTTGGAAACTCTGAATCCCTGGCATTTCATTTGGAAGGACACAAATAGGGAGCCCGATCTTCTCATGGATTCTGTATGCTTGAGATAGTTTTTCAACCTCTTCTGACCTCTAAGGTGTGCCAGACTTTGTGAAGTATTTTGGCCTCTTTGCATTTGTAAAATTCGTGAACAGGTCGGTTGAAGGGAGACTGAACATCTAAATGATGAGATAGAAAACCTTCTGATTCTGGCACCAATCAGCATTCTTGAACCAGTGCCTGCTGAGCCAGTCTGCTTTTTGGTTCAGCTCCCCTTTGATGTGGATCACTCTGAAAGAAAGGAGGAGCATTTCATCCGCCTCATTATTTCCACTGCTTCCACAAGGAGCACCAGACCCTTAGTTCCCCCTTTGGTTGTTTAAATATGTGACCATAGTTGTACTGTCTGATTGAACACAGGGCATGGTTCCCCCTTAGGTTGGGCTGCAACCTTCACAGAGCTAATTTGATCGCTCTAAACTCTAGGACGTTTACACTGTGAGCCTTTTCCTCCTCACTCCAGAGGCCCTGGGTTGTTTGGGTCTCCAAGTTAGCTCCCCAGCCCTCCATGCTGGCATTGGTTGTGAGAACTAAAAGATCTGGAAGGCAGATAGGCATGCCTTTCAAGATATTGTTGTGGGCTGATCAACATTTTAAGTAGTTGAACATCTGTATTAGAACCCCTACTTGATTGTTCATGTGTTCCGGGGAGTGGTCCCACACGTTTAGTATGGAGGCTTGAAGACTTCTGATGTGTGATTGTGCCCATGCAGTGATTCCCATGTAGGATAGCTGAAGTCCTAGCAGTTGGAAGGCATAGTGCTATGGTAGGCCTCCTGCAGCTCTGGAGTAAGAAAATAAGTTTTTGGATGAAACTAGAGAACTTTTCTTGGTAATGATGATGAAACCGTGTGCCTGGAGAAGATTCAGCATCCAAGACATGGCCCTGTGCGCTGCTGACTGTGATGGAGTCTAATCAGGATGTCATCCAGGAAGTGTATAGGTGAGTTCCCTGTAACCTGCGTCTGGCTATTATCACCACCAATATTTTTGTAAAAAACCTGGAGGCTGAGGACAGGCCAAACAGGAGTGTTCAGTACAGATAATGTTTCCTGAGGTTAAAAAAACCTCATAAGTCTGCAGTGGCACGGGTCTGTTGAGCATATGATATGCATTTACTGAATGTAGGCATCCTAGATACCAAGAGCAGCATATCAGTTGCTTGGATATAGAGATGGGATGGTTGCTGCCAGGGAAACCATGCAGAACTTGATCTTTCTGATGAAATTAACTTCTGCCTCAGACCTCCTTCCCCCTCTGCCTTCTTTTGTAAAATGGGGAAGTAGTGAGAATAAAACCCCTTTCCTAGGGATGGAGGGGAACTTTCTTGATAGCTTCTATATGACGAAGAGCTGCTCTTCCTGTTTAGGTGCAAACTCATAAGAGGGGTCCTTGAAAAGGGATGGGGAAGGTGAGTGGAGGCAAAGTATAGACTGAAACTGGATTGTATAATCCACTTGGACTGTGCTTAGAGCAGGGCCGCCCAGAGGTGGCAAAGCAATTTCGGGGGCCCCGTCCATAAAAAAAAGTTGCAATACTATAGTAACATGTATTTGGAAATGTAAAAAAAAACTAGTGAAATACATTCAAAAATTAATTTGTAATAATTTGAAAATACATGAAATACATTATTTAAAAACATTAAATGCTTTAATGGTATGTATACATTTGCAGTTACATAACGGGCTGTTGCTGGGTGATGGTTGGTGCCAATGGGCTGTCGCTGCCTGGGGGTCGTGCTGCTGTTGCCCAGGGCTGGGTGGGGAGCTAGGCTCTGGGTTGGGGGGTGCCCGGCTCACAGGGGCTGGACTCAGGGCTGTGGGGAGATGGGGTCGGGGGGTGTCCGGCTCAGAGGGGCTGGGCTCAGAGCTGGGG
>NW_020664489.1:183393-193493 GCF_002925995.2 Terrapene triunguis | reverse complement strand
GGGGGGGTGCCCAGCTCAGAGGGGCTGGGCTCGGAGCTGGGGGTCTGGGCTGTGGGGGGTCTGGGCTCGGGGGGTGCCCAGCTCAGAGGGACTGGTGCTCGGAGCTGGGGGTCAGGGCTGTGGGGGATGGGGTCGGGGGGGTGCCCGGCTCAGAGCTGGGGTCAGGGCTGTGGGGGATGGGGTCGGGGGTTGCCCGGCTCAGAGCTGGGGTCAGGGCTGTGGGGGATGGGGTCGGGGGGGTGCCCGGCCCCTTACCATGCTGCTTACCCCCTCTCCTGGAGCCTCAGCGCGCCGCGTCCAGTGCTGCAGCGGCGTGGTGTTTCCAGCGGGGCCTGAGCTCCCACTGCTCGGCCGCAGCTCGCAGCCCCGCCCCCTTACCAGCTGAGACACCGGGGAATGGGGGAAGACGGAGGCAGGGGGAGCCTCCGACATATTGCCCCACTTGCCCCCCCCGCCTCCCCCCCTGGGCGGCCCTGGCTTAGAACCCACTGATCTGAGATGATGGACTCCCAATCTCCAAGGAATTGTCGGGGGAAAGAGAGGGTAGGTCTAGCACAACTGGAATGTTCCTCACAAATGGGCAGTCAAGTGGACTGTTTAGAAACTAATGGCTATTGTTTAGAAGAGGCATAAGAGATATGCCTTCTCCTCAGAGACATTATTTTTTTGGAAGGGTCAGGCCATCTAGGCTCATAGTAACTTTGCCATGGTTGTTGCAGCAGCTTGCACTGCTTCCTTCAGCAGGGAGATGAGGGAATGCAGTGCCCCTTCTTTCTTATGCAAAAAAAGATTTCATCCCTCGAAGGGCAGGTCCTCAATAGTCTGTTCAACTTCCGTAGGTATGTCAGAGTTCTGATGCTACAAAGCTCTCCTCAGGGTGACCATTATGGCCCTTATCCTAACTGCAAAGTGACTTGAAGATTAGATCTAGCTACAAGATGGCCTTCAGACACCAAAGTCTTAAATTCATCCTTCCTATCTTCTGGGAGCTTGTCCACAAATTTATGCATTGAGTACCAGTTGATGTAGTCGTATTTAGACAGAAGTGGCTGGGGTGGTTGAAAATGTGCATCTGTAAATTTGAAGTAGAGTATGTTTTTCTGCCAAATAAGTCTGGTTTCTTTGGCTCTTTTTCTTTTGGTGTGGTGCAAAAGCATCCCTGGCGTGATCATTCACACACCTGTGACTAGCAGGGAGCCTATGCTGGGATGTGAACAGAACTACTCAGAACCCAGAGAAGGGAACTTATAGCATCTATCAGTTCTTTTTGCCATCAATGTGAGGCTAGCTAAAGTCTGCCACAGGATTCTGGCAGGATCTAATAAAGCCTCATAAACAGGCAGTGCAACTCTGCCTGTTATGTCTGTAAAATATCAACAACCTTGTGGGTACTTTCTATGTTGTGGTTATTGGTTTGTCTGCAAGCTGTGGGAATAGAGGACCTGTGCTGAGGGGAGAGGAAGGAAGGCTTTGAAAATTGTAACCCTAGTTCCATGTGAAAGCTCTTCTACAGAGGGAGACCTGAAGTCCGCCAGGTGTGCCATTTGGAAGCAGAGAATTCTGAAGAGTTCTCCCTCAGAGTGGGAAGGAAAAGGAGAAAGGGTTTAAACCCTCTTTTTTATGCCACTTACACATTAACAATTCAAATTACTTCCTTACAAAGGGGATGTTTGCTTTTCTCTTTTTGGAACCTCAAGCCTCTGGAGTCTGCAAGACTTACTCCTCAGTAGGCTGTGAAGGGATCCTCTATCCTTGGGAATCATCATGCCCCAGTTGAGCTTTTCTACAATGAAGTAATGGCTTTGGGCAGTGAGATAAGGCCCACCATATATGTTGCCAAATGAGAGTCCAATGCCCTGCTGGAGCAAGGGACAGTGGCTTGTGGTGGAAGGCTTCAGAAAAGCTGTGTATAGCATCTCTTGGACTTGGCTTGAAGCTTGCACAGCTTTTCTGCTGCTGTGGTGAGGGGCAGAGAAAGCCAGCTGAGAAGTACTCAAGAGGTTAGTCCCTCAATGCTCCAGTGATTCCTCAGCTCAGGAGAGCAAAGCTAGATATTGAAATAAAGTCGCTGCTACATGAAAATGAATAAAACAAAGTGGTCGGGAGAAACTGAAATGTAACTTGTTTCCACTAGAGGCAGAAATTCTGCTGGTCTGTGTTCAAAGATGGGGCGTTGTCCTGGAGCCCCCAGCAACAATGGACTGCTTCTGAATTCCACAAGTAAGAAGCATTACCCATTTGTGATGAATTAGGAGAGAAACACTGCAGCAGAAAACATAATATAGCATACTTCTACTTAAAAAAACTTCTTTAAAAGAAAGTTATTTAGGTTGCAAAATCAGGAAATGGCAGTTATATGGTTGCCCCTGGAATGTCAATTCTGCCCTATTGTATGCCAACCCTATGCCCTGAATTAAGGGAGGGTCCTGGGGAACCATAAGTTTTTTGTACTCATCTCACCTGATGACAATAGACTGTTGACCATCTCAAGGAATGTGGAATGGACAAACTGATAGTCTTCGAGCAGCAATACAACCTGCTGTGCTTCAATTCCAGCAAGCTGCATCACCTAATAGCCGGGAAGTAATTTTAATCTAATTGAACAGAACGTGTACATTCTTTTATAATAGAATAATAAATCCTTAAATTTATTTTATATATTTATCTATTCCCCCGCCCCCACATTCTGTATTACTACATTTGTATATTCTCAACAAATGATTTTGGTCATCTGTCAAATATAAAGATAAGGAACAGTCTACATGGAAGAACTGATTTCTAATTAGAAAATAATTAACAAATACTTTGATGCTTACATGAAATTAAGGACCAATTTTTCCAACTAGGACCTCAAACTGTACCCACAAAACTATGCAGTTGGTGCTCCCTTTGTTGTGTGCACTATAACATGGAGTTTTCTTGTGCAATTTTGGAGGCCACTTTGGGAATTTTGACCCTAAAAGATTTGTTGTCTGTTTTAATTTAATGTGTATATCTTCGTAAATCACAAGATTTTTGCTTGATAAAGCATATTATAATGAGCCCACATGGTCCATACTTGCACTTGCAGAGAACCCTAAAAAAATCAGTGGGGCTCTAAGTAAGTGTAGGTGTCTACACACACAGAACAGCTTGCAAGATCTGGACCTGAGAAGGAGACTGTATCTGTGTCTTTACAGTGCCTAAAGGCTTGTCTTCCCTACCAGGGAGATCAATACTGCTGCAATCGATGCAGCGGGTGTCAATTTAGCGGATTTAGCGAAGACCCGCTAAA
This sequence comes from Terrapene triunguis, assembly GCF_002925995.2. Lineage (NCBI taxonomy): Eukaryota > Metazoa > Chordata > Testudines > Emydidae > Terrapene > Terrapene triunguis. Next base: position 190,219 of record NW_020664489.1, on the reverse strand, counting down.
TCGATGACAGAGTGCTCGCTGGTCAACTCTGGTACTCCAGTTTCCCGAGAAGAGTAAAGTAAGTCGACCAGAGAACATCTCCTATCGACGCAGCGCAGTGAAGACATCAGGATAAGTCAACCTAAGCTATGTCGACTCCAGCTACGTGAATAACGTAGCTGGAGTAACGTAACTTAGGTCGACTTACCCCAGTAGTGAAGGCGAGACCTCATACAATGAGGCACTGATACTAATAATATATATAACTGTCAAAAATAAAATTAATAAGGAAAGATTATATAACGTGATCAGCACCACAACTGGGGCCAGATTTTCAAAAAATCTGTGCACCATGCTGCTCTCCCTGAGAACAACAGGAGCTACTGATTGCTGAGCTCTTTTGAAAATTTGGCTACTTCATTTAAGTTCCTAAATGGGTGCTGAACTCTTCTGAAAGTCTTACCTGCAGGAAACATTTTTATTTTGTGTCTTTCAAAGTTCCCTTAACTATTCAATTTTTTTCCCACACAAACTTAATTTAAATAAACTGCAAAATAGAAGAATGTGAGTGACACACCTGTTTAAGATCATTTTTGAACTGCTTCAGTTCATAACCTCTGGAAATCTTGGGAGTAATCAGAATCGATCCATGCATGTGACTAACTAAAGAGGTAACTGTCCGACGACCGACACCACTACGTCCTGCTAAAAGAAGTGATCCTCCAGGAAAACTCAGCACTCTGTCTATCCTGGACACATAATCGAGGACTTCTTGGAAAAGTAAAATCTCTATCTCCTTGTTATCTCGTCCATAATGAATAATACCCTATATAAAAATGAGATAAATTAATATTTGTGTTAATGATAAATGCAAGTGTAACTATAGAATGTGATAATGTCCAACATTTTACAAAGTTAAGAAACAGAGGATAAGAAAACTTAAGAGATGACACTGATGTTCTTTACAAACTGAACTATTTAATGCAGTAGAATTTTGTTACCTTGCTGTCTCTGTTCCAGCAGTGGATAGACTTCAGAGTCCTAGTAAAGAAGTCACTTAAACCCAAGGTTCAGTGTTGCACAGACCCAAATATGGTATACCCTGGAGTAATGCTTACAGACTAAAATATATTGAAACAAGAATAAAAGAACATACCAATGGATGAATTTAAAATACATAATAGGCCAGAGCGACAGGTCCAGCCAAACTGTGCTCCAAGCCACCGTTTTTAGTCATAGAATCATAGGACTGGAAGGGACCTTAAGAGATCATCTAGTCCAGTCCCATGAACTCAAGGCAGGACTAAGTATTATCTAGACCATCCTCGACAGGTGTTTGTCTAACCTGCTTTTAAAAATCTCCAATGATGGAGATTCCACAACCTCCCTAGGCAATTTATTCCAGTGCTTAACCGCCCTGACAGTTAGGGAGTTTTTCCTAATGTCCAGCCTAAACCTCACTTGCTGCAATTTAAGCCCATTGCTTCTTGTCCTATCCTTAGAAGTTAAGAAAAACAATTTTTCTCTCTCCTCCTTGTAACAACCTTTTAAGTACTTGAAAACTGTTATCTTGTCCCCCCTCAGTCTTCTCTTTTCCATACTAAACAAACCCAATTTTTTCAATCTTCCCTCATAGGTCATGTTTTCTAGACCTTTAATCGTTTTTGTCGCTCTTCTCTAGAAGTTCTCCAATTTGTCCACATCCTTCCTGAATTTTGGCACCCAGAACTGGGCACAATACTCCAGTTGAGGCCTAATCTGCACAGAGCAAAGCAGAAGAATTACTTCTCGTGTCTTGCTTACAACACTCCTTCTAATACATGCCAGAATGATGTTTGGTTTTTTTGTAACAGCGTTACATTGTTGACTCATATTTAGCTTGTGGTCCACTATGGCCCCAGATCCCTTTCCACAGTACTCCTTCCTAGGCACACATACAAAATGGGAAATGACTGCAACTGATTGTTCCTTCCTAAATGAAGTACTTTGCGTTTGTCCTTATTGAATGTCATACTATTTACTTCAGACAATTTCTCCAGTTTGTCCAGATCATTTTGAATTTTAATCCTATCCTCCAAAGCACTTACAACCCCTCCTAGCTTGGTATCGTCCGCAACCTTTATTAGTTTGCCATTATCTAAATCATTGATGAAGATATTGAACAGAACCGGACCCAGATTTTCTCCCTTATCTCCCTCATCTGATCCTTGGCCCTCACCAATGACCAAATTGGCCACTGGCATAACTTAGAACAGCCTTTAGGCTCCTATAAATTATATCAGATAGAGTGGTCACCTACCCAGCCCAATCTGACTGCAGGTTAGAAGTAAATTCTGGCCCTATCATACTTCACAGTACTGAGCTGGCCACAGCTTTGAAATCCAGCATTGTTGTGCAGTCGTGGAGCACTACACACCTGACAAAGAAACTCGCAGAGTTCTCAGGCCACCAAACCTTGTCCCTATTCACTATTCTTCATGGGCCCCACACGGGCAGAGTAAGGGAGAAAGAGCTACTGAGGACTACTTGGAGTTGTGGGGAGTTGATTTGCATGAGTTTCCCATCTCCAGAGCCTACTACTCAAGTAGGTGTGGAACCCTGCCATGCTTCCTTCCACTATGGCCTGACTATCCTCAAAATCAGTTAGACCAATTCAGAGCCAGAACAGTGTCCCTTCCTCCACACATTCTGGATTTGTCCTTTATTGCTTAAAAGCATGCCAACTTCTGTTTCTAAAATAACTATATCTCCCTTTTAGAATACAAATTACATTCTATTATTCTAACCAAAAGAAAAATGTCTGGCAACATAGTTCTGGTTACTTTAAACAATGTACAAATATAACCATAGACTTTTGAAAGTCTTTTCTTTTGTTTTTATTCCTTATTGTTGACGCACCTTTTTGATAACATCTTTTAGGTCTTCTGAATTTAATTTGCCAAGTGGCTTCCCATGAGGTGGTAATGCCTGCTCTGGTGCTCTGAATGTTCCCACCTCATGATGAGCTCCCCATGTTACATAGAAGCTATCTGTGAAAATATAACCATAAATGTGATAGGAGTCTACATTCTCAAGTGATAAAGCATATTACGAGGTATTTCAACAAATCTCACGTAATACATTTTATATGTTTTACCTGCCATATTCTCCAAGATATCTGAGCCCCAGTCTCCTTGAAACACTTTCATTAAAATATTATCAAATATGAGGAGTTCTTTAGCACCGACAATCTTGTCACGGAAGAGGCGACGGGCTTCATAAGCAACAATTTCCAAAATGTAATCTAGTGTATGTGTTGATGACCCTGCAAAGTATATATAAATGTGTGTGTGTGTGTGTGTTGATGACCCAACAAAGGATAGATAGATAGATAGATAGATAGATAGATAGATAGATAGATAGATAGATTACAATTTCAAAGATTTGAAATTTTGCATTTCAAAATACAGTCAAATTGAAAAAGAGTAAATCAGATTACATACCAGCATGAACACATCAAGAGGGAAGAAATAAAAGAAAAACCAAGCATTATAAAATATTTTTTAAAATCTTATGGGTACAAACAAGGTAAAATTACAAAAGCACATAGAGAAATAAATACTTTAAAAACAAGTTTTCTGTAAAGTACACCATTGTTTAATAATTGTTTAGTGTGCTCAAGGTGCTGAACGCAGAATAAAAACAAATATATTGTAATAAAAATAATAAAATACTACCTTTTTAAAATAGAATCCTATAAAAAAACCTGGAGATCCAGTTTTAAAGGGGGAACAGAAAGGAACTGGTAATAAAAAACACAAAAACATAAGAATGGCCATACTGGATCAGACCAATCGATCCTCTAGCCCAGTATCTTGCCTTCCGACAGTGGCCAATACCTGGTGCTTCAGAGGGAATGAGCAGAAGAGGCAATCATCGAGTGATCCATCCCGTCGTCCACTCCCAGCTTCTGGCAATCAGAGGCTAAGGACACCCAGAGCCTGGGGTTGCATCCCCGACCATCTTAGCTAATAGCCATTGATGGACCTATCCTCCAGGAACTTATATAATTATTTTTTGAATCCCGTTATTCTTTTGGCCTTCACAACATCCCCTGGCAACAAGTTCCACAGGTTGGCAGTGCATTGTGTGAAAAAGTACTTCCTTTTGTTTGCTTTAAACCTGCTACCTATTAATTTCATTGGGTGTCCCCTGGTTTCTGTGTTATGTAAAGGAGTACATAACACTTCCTTATTCACTTTCTCTACACCATTCATGATTTTATAGACCTCTATCATATTCCCTTTTAGACGTCTCTTTTCTAAGACAAAAAGTACCAGTCTTTTTAATCTCTCCCCATATGAAAGCTGTTCCATACCCTTAATCATTTTTGTTGTCCTTCTCTGTACCTTTTCCCATTCTAATATGTCTTTTTTGAGATGGGATGACCAGACTGCACGCAGTATTCAAGGTGTGGGTGTAACATGGATTTACATAGTGGCATGATGATATTTTCTGTCTTATTCTCTATCCCTTTCCTAATGGTTCCTAACACTGTTGGTTCTTTGTCACACTGAGCGCATGTTTTCACAGAACTATCCACAATGACTCCAAGATCTCTTCATTGAGTAGTAACAGCTAATTTAGATCATCATTTTGTATATATAGTTGGGATTATATTTTCCAATGTGCACTACTTTGCATTTATCAGCATTGAATTTTATCTGTCATTGTGTTGCCCAGTCACCCAGCCTAGTGAGATCCCTTTTTAACTCTTCACAGTCTGCTTTGGACTCAACTATCTTGAGTAATTTTGTACCATCTGCATATTTTGCCAACTCAATGTGTACCCTTTTTTCCAGATCATTTATGAAAATGTTGAACGGCACTGGTCCCAGTATAGAACCCTATTTACCTCTCTCCATTCTGAAAAATGACCATTTATTCCTTTCCTTTGTTTCCTGTCTTTTAACCAGTTACTGATCCATGAGAAGACTTTCCCTCATATCCCATGACTCCTTACTTTGCTTAAGAGCATTTGGTGAGGGACCTTGTCAAAGGCTTTCTGAGAGTCAAGTACACTATATTCACTGGATCACCTTTGTCACATGCTTTCTGGCAAGAATTCTAATAGACTGGTGAGGCATGATTTCCCTTTAGAAAAGCCGTGTTGAGCCTTTCCCAACAAATTGTGTTCATCGTGTGTCAGAGAATTCTGTTCTTTACTACAGTTTCAACCAATTTGTCTGGTACTGTACTGAAGTTAGGCTTACCAGCCTGTAATTATCAGGATCACCTCTGGAGCCTTTTTAAAAACCGGTGTCACATTAGCTATTCTCTAGTCGTCTGGTACAGAAGAGGATTTAAAGGATAGGTTACATACTGCCGTAGTAGTTCTGCAATTTCACATTTGAACTCCTTCAGAACTCTTGGGTGAATACCATCTGGTCCTGGTGACTTATAACTGTTTAATTTATCAATTTGTTCCAAAATCTCCTCTACTGACCACTCAAGCTGGGTCAGTTCCTCAGATTTGTCACCTAAAAAGAATGGCTCAGGTGTGGGTATCTCCCTCACATTCTCTGCAGTGAAGACCAATGCATAAGAATTCATTTAGCATCTCTGCAAAGCCTTATCTTCCTTGAGTGCTCCTTTAGCACCTCGATCATCCAGTGGTCCACTGGCTGTTTGGCAAGCTTCCTGCTTTAAAGGATTTTTTTTTTGGCTTAGTTTTTGAGTCTTTGGCTAGTTGCTCTTAAAATTCTTTTTTGGCCTGCCTAATTATACATTTACACTTGATTTGCTACCACTTATGCTCCTTCCTATTTTCCTCAGTAGGGTTTAATGTCCAATTTTTAAAGGACGCCTTTTTGCCTCTAACCACTACTTTTACTTTGTTGTTTAGCCAAGGTGGCACGTTTTGGTCCCCTTACTAGGTTTTTTAATTTGGGGTATACATTTAATTTGAGCCTCTATTATGGTGTTTTTAAAAAGTTTCCATGCAGCTTGCATGCATTTCACTTTTGTGACCAAACCTTTTAATTTCTGTTTAACTAGCCAAGGCAAAAAATAAATCCAAGAACAGATAGTGGTTATCTTTGGGAAAAATAAAGCTTTAACCTGCTCCTTACAAGTGGAGAAGGGACAAGATGAGATGGGTTTCAGGTGGAGCAAATTACTCACCACATTGCTCATCACAGAAAAAGCACAGTCATCCACCAGCTTCAGATATAATAGTGGAATCCTTAAACAGGGAGAAATCCCCACTTGGTGTAAGTCAGTGTACCTTCATTGACTTAAGTGGAGCTATGCTGATTTACACCCCCATGAGGATCCAACCCAATGAGTGGAGTGTGAGTACAGATGCTTATCAGTTCAATGCTACCAAAGCATGTCTCAAATTTAGCCATCGACTACATCTCCACTAATGCCAATTTAAAACCTAACTGGCACTTTTCAGGAAGACAATGTAAAAAACACAGGTCTGTAAATGATCCCATAAAAGTTCACAATCATTAGCACAAAACAAATACAATATGATTATTATAAGATTATTCATGACCCAGTAAAATATCAACTCCAAAGGAAGGATACAAGTCAGACTGGAAACCAGCCTAAGCTGTCAGTTTCCAAGAGTACCTAAAACTAAATTTCGTTCAGCTTATCAGGAAAAGGAAAAGTTTGAGGAAAAGGAAAAGTTTGAGAATAAGTGGTCATTAGAAAGCACTTCAACATCATGAGAAGGATTGGTGACACCCTTCCTTTGTTAAGCAGTATAAGAATAATGCCCCTCAGTAGTGGCAATACTGCTACACCCCCCGCACACACACACACACACACACACACACACACACACACACACACACAC